>NW_028153728.1:47500-242500 GCF_964211835.1 Anser anser
CCTCGAGGCGGGCACGAGTCCCCGACCGGGGCACCCACAAAACGGGGGCGGCGCGCTCCGCAGCGGGCGGGGGACGCGGCCACCGAAAAGCGCGCACACGGCTGCGGCGGCCCCGACGCGGCGGGGGGACGCCCCCCCACGCTCGCCGTTCCACAGCCCGGAGGCGGGGACGCGCCGCGCGGCTCTCTCGCTTTCTTGCTCTCCCTCGCGCTTTCCGCATCGCTCGCCACCCCCGCCGGCTTGCTGCTCGCGGCCGGCACCCGCCGGGCCCCGGACCGACGCCGGCACCAGCGCCTCGCGCAACGCTCACGGACCCCTGCGGCTCGCGGGGCCGCTCGGCCGTCACACAGCCGGCTTCGGCCGGAAAAGCCCCTTCGTTCGGCGCCGAGAACGACGGCCCGCGAGCGAGCGGGGCACGCGCCCTAAACGCCGCCGCCGCCGCTCTCGCCCCGAGCGAGGCAGCGCCTCACCTGCGACGGGAAGCGAGCCGGAGAGGAGGCCGCCCGTGCCCGAACACCGGACGCCGCCGCGGCTCCCCCGGGACAGGGGAGCGCGGAAGAGCCGGCCCGCCGGGGGCCCTCTCCGACGCGACCCGAACGGCCTCATCGATCGTAAGAAAAACAGCCAACAGCGTCGCGTGCGGGCGGGTGTGCGGGAGCAACGTCCGCGAGAGGTGCTCGCGCCGACCCGAACATCGGCCCTGGCAAGAGCCGACCCGCCGGGGAGCCTCTCCGACGTGCCCGGGGAACGCCTCGGCGGGCGCTGCGTGCGGGTGAGGTGAGGTGCATCGTCGGCAAGCGGAGGCGCCGCCGCCTCGGCCGTGCCAATCCGCGCCGCCCGGTCCCCCCTTCGCCTTCCGAGCCTCCGGGACCGGTGAAAGCCGCCGGGGACGCCCCCGGACGCTCAGCGTTCGGGCGCCGGCGGACCACCCGCCGCTTTTCTCCACAGCTCTTTCTTTTCCCAGCGACTCGCGCGCGCGAGACCGCTTCTCGCTCCCCGGCGGGGCGGGGGGGGGGGGGGAGGGAGTCGGCAGGCAGCTAAGGTTGACCAGTCGACAGAACCGACCCCCGAGCCCACGCCGCCACCGACGCCGCGCGACCCCTTTTCGTGCGCCGGCTCCCCCAGCCGCAAGTGCTCGCTCAGCACCGCTTCAGGAGCAGAGTCCCCGCTCTCTCCTATAGACGGACACAAAAGTCACCGCCCCCGAAAAGCTCCAAGACCTTTTCAAGAGTCCCGCAGCGAGGCACCCGAGAGCAACCGACTTTTACCTCGACGTAACTGGAGGCAGAAAGAAACAGCGACGCCTACGACACCTTCCGAGCCGTCTCACGACCTACTCATCTACCGCTAGCCCCACGGCACGCCGCCAAGTCCCGTCCGAGTCAGGGTAGACGTGGCCGCCGTTCCCACAGCCCGACCGTCAGCGACCTCCTCCAGGCGGGCAGACGGGGCGCCCTCGGTAGGACACGGGTAGACCAGGCGGCCACAGGGGGACACGGTACACCTCCCGACCGCGGGAGGACACGGGGAGACCCGCCGGCCGGGACCGAACGCCGTCGGTCTGCCTTCCTTCGCTTTTCGCACGGGCCGTTCCGGCCCTTTTCGGAACTTTTCGGGCCTTTTCGGACCTTTCCGGCGCTTTTCGATGCTTTTCGCGTGGACGGACCCACTCGGGAACCGCGCGACCGACCGACAGACGGATGCCTTCGGACGCGCGCGCGCGCGCGCGCGCCCGTCGGTGCCGGGCAGACCCCGACGCCGTTCTCGCGGCCGGCCCCGCTGCAGCGACCCCTACAGGTCGCCACGGGCTACGCAAACATGGCGACCGCGGCCGGGTAGACCTGGCGGCCGCGGGAGGACACGGGTACGTCAGGCGGCCGCGAGGGGGCGCGGGGGGACCCGGTAGACCTGGCGGCCGCAGGAGAACACGGGGAGACTAGGCGGCCACAGGAGGACGCGGCACACCCGGCGACCGCAGGAGGACACCGGCAGACCCGCCGGCCGGGACCGAACGCCGTCGGTCGGTCTGCCTTCCTTCGCTTTTCGTACGGGCCGTTCCGGCCCTTTTCGGCCCTTTTCGGACCTTTTCGGCCCTTTCCGGCGCTATTCGCTGCTTTTCGCGTGGACGGACCCACTCGGGAACCGCGCGACCGACCGACAGACGGATGCCTTTGGACGTGCGCGCGCGCGTCCGCCGGTGCCGGGCAGACCCCGACGCCGTTCTCGCGGCCGGCCCCGCTGCAGCGACCCCTACAGGTCGCCACGGGCTATGCAAACACGGCGACCGCATAGACCCGGCGGCCGCAGGAGGACACGGGGAGACTAGGCGGCCACAGGAGGACGCGGTACACCCGGCAACCGCAGGAGGACACCGGCAGACCCGCCGGCCGGGACCGAACGCCGTCGGTCGGTCTGCCTTCCTTCGCTTTTCGTACGGGCCGTTCCGGCCCTTTTCGGACCTTTTCGGGCCTTTTCGCACCTTTCCGGCACTTTTCGGTGCTTTTCGCCTGGGCGGACCCACTCGGGAATCGCTTGACCGACCGACCGACCGACGGACGCCTTTGGACATGCGCGCGCATGCGTCCTTCGGCTTCCGGGTAGACCCGGACGCCGTTCTCGGCCAGGCGTTTGCCTCTGACGTCAGAGCGACGGGCGGCCCGAGGCAACCGGGGGCCGCGGCCGCGAGCTCGCCTTCTCGAACACCCGCCTCCCCGTAGCCCGGCTACCGGCCCCTATTCGCCTGGGGCGGGTTGGGCTGGGGGGGAGCGACTTTGCACCACGCTAAGCAACTACACGTTTCGTTTTCACAGCACTGTTTTGCTTCGATATGCTTCTCCTGCCACTGCTACGCGTTGCTTTTCCTGACCCTGCTTGACTATGCTTTTCCTGATAAGGCTTTCTTTTCCTTCCGAGGCTTTCCTTCGTCTCGCATTTCTTCCCTTTGCACTGCCGACCGTACCCGGCATGAGGGCCCTGCGGTCTTTGCCCCGCAGACGCCGGGAACCGGCAGGAGGGCTGGCCGCCAGCTCCTTGCATTTGCTTCGCTTCTCTTTGTTTCTCCTTGCTTTGCTTTGCTTTGCTCTGCTCTTCCGGGCACAGTTTTGCTTTTCCTTCTCTGCGTTCCTCTGCTGTTCTCGCCCCTGCTTTGCTTTCCTTTGCCTCAGATTGCTTTGCCTCAGATTGCTTTGCTTTTTTGTTGTTGTTGTTGTTGTTTCTTTTTTTCTTCTTCTTCTTTTTTTTTTTTTTGTTAATATAGATACATATTCATTTTATTGCTTTGTTTTATTTTTGGACCTTTTGGCTTTGGTTTTCCTGGCCGCGCTTTGCTTTGCCTGGCCCTGCTTGTCATTTCTTTTCATTATGCCGCATTCTTTTCCCTAGCAGGGCTTTGCTTTGCCTTGCTCGGCTTTCCTCTTCATTTCTCTGCTCTCCTGTGCTGCGCTAGGCTTCCTTTGCAGACCGTCCCGACGATTTTGCCGATGAGGCGATCGGTATATTTCGGAACGCATAAACCCTCAGACACACAGCTGGGCCTCCCCGCAGCCCGGACACTGTCCCCTCGCAACTCGAGGGTGGGGGCAGCAGGCCCGGCCACCCGACATGGTCAGTTCTGTGGCCCCAGCCGTGTGGCCTGCCGCTAGGCGGTCCCCACTGCTGCCCGTCTGGGGACGGTGTTGGGTGAGGTTTTGAACGACGATCAGTAACTACATGATTCCCACAACTACATTGGATGGAAGGCAACAATAAATAAATAAATAAATAAATAAATAAAGATAAAACCAGGTAAAGCAAGACATGGTTCTTGCCCGCTGTCACGGCGGACTATGAGGTGTCAGGGAGGCCGGGGAGCGGGCGAGCAGGGTACAGACATGTTGTGGTTTAACCCGGCTGGCAGCTAAACACCACACAGCCGTTCGCTCACCCTCCCCCCTCCCTCTCTGGGATGGGGGAGAGAAACGGGAAAGTGAAGCCGGTGAGTTGAGATAAAGACAGTTTATTAAGACAGGAATATAAAAATATAAGGAATATAAGGAATATAATAATAACAATAATAATAACAATAGTGATAATGATAATAGTATTAACAATAATAATGTGTAAGAAAACAAGTGATGCACAATGCAATTGCTCACCACCCGCTGACCGATGCCCAGCCTATTCCCGAGCAGCCGGCCCCCCCACCCCGGCCAGCCACCCCTATATATTGTTTAGCCATCCGAGTCTGGCCGAAAGCTCTACCCGGCATGAGGGCCCTGCGGTCTTTGCCCCGCAGACACTGGGAACCGGCAGGAGGGCTGGCCGCCAGCTCCTTACATGTGCTTCGCTTCTCTTTGTTTTTCCTTGCTCTGCTTTGCTTTGCTCTGCTCTGCTCTTCCGGGCACACTTTTGCTTTTCCTTCTCTACTTTGCTCTGCTTTTCTTGCCCCTGCTTTGCTTTGCTTTGCCTCAGATTGCTTTGCTTTGCTTTGTTTGCTCTGTCTTTCCTGGCACTGCTTTGCTTTTCCTCGTGCTACTTCGCTTTGCTTTGCTTTGCCTTGCTCTGCTTTGCCTCCACTGGCCATGTTTTCTTTTGCTTTTTCAGGCCACGCTTTCCTTTGTCTTGCTTCGCTTTGTATTCCTGCCACGGCTTTGCTTTACCTTCTCTGCTCTGCTTTGCTTTTCCTACACCTGCTGTGCTTTGCCTTGCTTCCTCAAACTGCTTTCTTCCTTTTGCTCTACATTTCCTGGCACTGCTTTCCTTTTCCTTGTGCTACTTCACTTTGCTTTGCTCTGCCTTGCACTGCTTTGCCTTTCCTGGACACGCTTTACTTTGCTTTTCCTGGCCCTGCTTTGCTTGGTGTGCTTTTTGCCTTTTTTTTTTTTTTTTTTTTAATTTAGATATATATTCATTGCATTGCTTTGTTTTATTTCTGGACCTTTTTACTTTGGTTTTCCTGGCCGCGCTTTGCTTTTCCTGGCCATGCTTTTTCAGGCCATGCTTTCCTTTGTCTTACTTTGCTTCGTATTCCTGGCACCTCTTGGTTTTACTTTCTCTGCTCTGCTTTGCTTTTCCTACCCCTGCTGTGCTTTGCCTCGCCTCAAAATGCATTCTTTACTTTGCTCTACGTTTCCTGGCCCTGCTGGGACTTTCCTTGTACGAGTTTGCACTGCTTTGCTTTGCCTTGCTCTGCTTTGCCTTTCCTGGCCATGCTTTTTCAGGCCACGCTTTCCTTTGTCTTGCTTCGCTTCGTATTCCTGGCACCTCTTGGTTTTACTTTCTCTGCTCTGCTCTGCTTTTCCTACCCCTGCTGTGCTTTGCCTTGCCTCAAACTGCTTTCTTTACTTTGCTCTACGTTTCCTGGCCCTGCTGGGACTTTCCTTGTACGAGTTTGCACTGCTTTGCTTTGCCTTGCTCTGCTTTGCCTTTCCGGGCCATGCTTTTTCAGGCCACGCTTTCCTTTGTCTTGCTCTGCTTTTATTCCTGGCACTTCTTGGTTTTACTTTCTCTGCTCTGCTCTGCTTTTCCTACCCCTGCAGTGCTTTGCCTTGCCTCAATCTGCTTTCCTTACTTCGCTCTACGTTTCCTGGCACTGCTGGGACTTTCCTTGTACGAGTTTGCACTGCTTCGCTTTGCCTTGCTCTGCTTTGCCTTTCCGGGCCATGCTTTTTCAGGCCACGCTTTCCTTTGTCTTGCTTCGCTTCGTATACCTGACACCTCTTGGTTTTACTTTCTCTGCTCTGCTCTGCTTTTCCTACCCCTGCTGTGCTTTGCCTCGCCTCAAACTGCTTTCTTTACTTTGCTCTACGTTACCTGGCACTGCTGGGACTTTCCTTGTACAAGTTTGCACTGCTTTGCTTTGCCTTGCTCGGCTTTCCTCTTCATTTCTCTGCTCTCCTGTGCTGCGCTAGGCTTCCTTTGCAGACCGTCCCGACGATTTTGCCGATGAGGCGATCGGTATATTTCGGAACGCATAAACCCTCAGACACACAGCTGGGCCTCCCCGCAGCCCGGACACTGTCCCCTCGCAACTCGAGGGTGGGGGCAGCAGGCCCGGCCACCCGACATGGTCAGTTCTGTGGCCCCAGCCGTGTGGCCTGCCGCTAGGCGGTCCCCACTGCTATTCGTCTGGGGACGGTGTTGGGTGAGGTTTTGAACGACGATCAGTAACTACATGATTCCCACAACTACATCGGATGGAAGGCAACAATCAATAAATAAATAAATAAATAAAGATAAAACCAGGTAAAGCAAGACATGGTTCTTGCCCACTGTCACGGCGGACTAAGAGGTGTCAGGGAGGCCGGGGAGCGGGCGAGCAGGGTACAGCCACCGTCCGAGTCTGGCCGCCAGCTCTACCCGGCATGAGGGCCCTGCGGTCTTTGCCCCGCAGACACTGGGAACCGGCAGGAGGGCTGGCCGCCAGCTCCTTACATTTGCTTCGCTTCTCTTTCTTTTTCCTTGCTCTGCTTTGCTTTGCTCTGCTCTGCTCTTCCGGGCACACTTTTGGTTTTCCTTCTCTACTTTGCTCTGCTGTTCCTGCCCCTGCTTTGCTTTGCTTTGCCTCAGATTGCTTTGCTTTGCTTTGTTTGCTTTGTCTTTCCTGGCAATGTTATGCTTTTCCTCGTGCTACTTCGCTTTGCTTTGCTTTGCTTTGCCTTGCTCTAGTTTGCCTCCACTGGCCATGTTTTCTTTTGCTTTTTCAGGCCACGCTTTCCTTTGTTTTGCTTTGCTTTGTATTCCTGCCACGGCTTTGCTTTACCTTCTCTGCTCTGCTTTGCTTTTCCTACCCCTGCTGTGCTTTGCCTTGCCTCAAACTGCTTTCGTTAGTTTGCTCTACGTTTCCTGGCACTGCTGGGACTTTCCTTGTACGAGTTTGCACTGCTTTGCTTTGCCTTGCTCTGCTTTGCCTTTCCTGGCCATGCTTTTTCAGGCCACGCTTTCCTTTGTTTTGCTTTGCTTTTTATTCCAGGCACCTCTTGGTTTTACTTTCTCTGCTCTGCTCTGTTTTTCCTACCCCTGCTGTGCTTTGCCTTGCCTCCTCAAACTGCTTTCTTTCTTTTGCTCTACATTTCCTGGCCCTGCTTTGCTTTTCCTTGTGCTACTTTCCTTTGCTCTGCTCTGCCTTGCACCGCTTTGCCTTTCCTGGACACGCTTTTCTTTGCTTTTCCTGGCCCCGCTTTGCTTGGTCTTTTTTTTGCGTTTTTTTGTTTTGTTTGTTTGTTTGTTTGTTTGTTTTATTTTAATATAGATACATTTTCATTGCATTGCTTTGTTTTATTTTTGGACCTTTTTGCTTTGGTTTTCCTGGCCACGCTTTGCTTTTCCTGGCCATGCTTTTTCAGGCCATGCTTTCCTTTGTTTTGCTTTGCTTCGTATTCCTGCCACGACTTTGCTTTCCCTTCTCTGCTCTGCTTTGCTTTTCCTACCCCTGCAGTGCTTTGTCTCGCCTCAAACTGCTTTCTTTACTTTGCTCTACGTTTCCTGGCACTGCTGGGACTTTCCTTGTACAAGTTTGCACTGCTTTGCTTTGCCTTGCTCTGCGTTGCCTTTCCTGGCCATGCTTTTTCGGGCCACGCTTTCCTTTGTTTTGCTTCGCTTCGTATTCCTGGCACCTCTTGGTTTTACTTTCTCTGCTCTGCTCTGCTTGTCCTACCCCTGCTGTGCTTTACCTTGCCTCAAACTGCTTTCGTTACTTTGCTCTACGGTTCCTGGCACTGCTGGGACTTTCCTTGTACAAGTTTGCACTGCTTTGCTTTGCCTTGCTCGGCTTTCCTCTTCATTGCTCTGCTGTCCTGTGTTGCTCTAGGCTTCCTTTGCAGACCGTCCCGACGATTTTGCCAATGAGGCTATCGGTATATTTAGGAACGCATAAACCCTCAGACACACAGCTGGGCCTCCCCGCAGCCCGGACACTGTCCCCTCGCAACTCGAGGGTGGGGGCAGCAGGCCCGGCCACCCGACATGGTCAGTTCTGTGGCCCCAGCCGTGTGGCCCGCCGCTAGGCGGTCCCCACTGCTCCCCGTCTGGGGACGGTGTTGGGTGAGGTTTTGAACGACGATCAGTAACTACATGATTCCCACAACTACAGTGGATGGAAGGCAACAATCAATAAATAAATAAATAAATAAAGATAAAACCAGGTAAAGCAAGACATGGTTCTTGCCCACTGTCACGGCGGACTATGAGGTGTCAGGGAGGCCGGGGAGCGGGCGAGCAGGGTACAGCCACCATCCGAGTCTGGCCGCCAGCTCTACCCGGCATGAGGGCCCTGTGGTCTTTGCCCCGCAGACACTGGGAACCGGCAGGAGGGCTGGCCGCCAGCTCCTTACATTTGCTTCGCTTCTCTTTCTTTTTCCTTGCTCTGCTTTGCTTTGCTCTGCTCTTCCGGGCACACTTTTGCTTTTCCTTCTCTACTTTCCTCTGCTTTTCTTGCCCCCGCTTTGGTTTGCTTTGCCTCAGATTGCTTTGCTTTGCTTTGTTTGCTCTGTCTTTCCTGGCACTGCTTTGCTTTTCCTTGTGCTACTTCACTTTGCTTTGCTCTGCCTTGCACTGCTTTGCCTTTCCTGGACACGCTTTACTTTGCTTTTCCTGGCCCTGCTTTGCTTGTTGTCTTTTTTGCCTTTTTTTTTATTTTTTTTTTTTTTAATTTTAGATACATATTCATTGCATTGCTTTGTTTTATTTTTGGACCTTTTTGCTTTGGTTTTCCTCGCCGCGCTTTGCTTTTCCTGGCCCTGCTTTTTCAGGCCATGCTTTCCTTTGTCTTGCTTCGCTTCGTATTCGTGGCACCTCTTGGTTTTACTTTCTCTGCTCTGCTTTGCTTTTCCTACCCCTGCTCTGCTTTGCCTCGCCTCAAACTGCTTTCTTTACTTTGCTCTACGTTTCCTGGCACTGCTGGGACTTTCCTTGTACGAGTTTGCACTGCTTTGCTTTGCCTTGCTCTGCGTTGCCTTTCCTGGCCATGCTTTTTCAGGCCATGCTTTCCTTTGTTTTGCTTCGCTTTGTATTCCTGCCACGGCTTTGCTTTACCTTCTCTGCTCTGCTTTGCTTTTCCTACCCCTGCTGTGCTTTGCCTCGCCTCAAACTGCTTTCTTTACTTTGCTCTACGTTTCCTGGCACTGCTGGGACTTTCCTTGTACGAGTTCGCACTGCTTTGCTTTGCCTTGCTCTGCGTTGCCTTTCCTGGCCATGCTTTTTCAGGCCATGCTTTCCTTTGTTTTGCTTTGCTTTGTATTCCTGGCACTGCTTTGCTTTTCCTTCTCTACGTTGCTTTCTTTTCCTAACCCTGCTGTGCTTTGCCTTGCCTCCTCAAACTGCTTTCTTTCTTTTGCTCTACATTTCCTGGCACTGCTTTGCTTTTCCTTGTGCTACTTTCCTTTCCTTTGCTCTGCCTTGCACCGCTTTGCCTTTCCTGGACACGCTTTACTTTGCTTTTCCTGGCCCTGCTTTGCTTGTTGTCTTTTTTGCCTTTTTTTTTTTTTTTTTTTTTTTTTTTACTTTAGATACATATTCATTGCATTGCTTTGTTTTATTTTTGGACCTTTTGGCTTTGGTTTTCCTCGCCGCGCTTTGCTTTTCCTGGCCATGCTTTTTCAGGCCACGCTTTCCTTTGTCTTGCTCTGCTTTTATTCCTGGCACCTCTTGGTTTTACTTTCTCTGCTCTGCTCTGCTTTTCCTACGCCTGCAGTGCTTTGCCTTGCCTCAAACTGCTTTCCTTACTTCGCTCTACGTTTCCTGGCAATGCTGGGACTTTCCTTGTACGAGTTTGCACTGCTTCGCTTTGCCTTGCTCTGCTTTGCCTTTCCTGGCCACGCTTTTTCAGGCCACGCTTTCCTTTGTCTTGCTCTGCTTTGTATTCCTGGCACCTCTTGGTTTTACTTTCTCTGCTCTGCTTTGCTTTTCCTACACCTGCTGTGCTTTGCCTCGCCTCCAACTGCTTTCTTTACTTTGCTCTACGTTTCCTGGCACTGCTGGGACTTTCCTTGTACAAGCTTGCACTGCTTCGCTTTGCCTTGCTCTGCGTTGCCTTTCCTGACCATGCTTTTTCAGGCCATGCTTTCCCTTGTCTTGCTTCGCTTTGTATTCCTGCCACGGCTTTGCTTTACCTTCTCTGCTCTGCTTTGCTTTTCCTACCCCTGCTTTGCTTTGCCTCGCCTCAAACTGCTCTCTTTACTCTGCTCTACGTTTCCTGGCACTGCTGGGACTTTCCTTGTACGAGTTTGCACTGCTTTGCTTTGCCTTGCTCGGCTTTCCTCTTCATTTCTCTGCTCTCCTGTGCTGCGCTAGGCTTCCTTTGCAGACCGTCCCGACGATTTTGCCGATGAGGCTATCGGTATATTTCGGAACGCATAAACCCTCAGACACACAGCTGGGCCTCCCCGCAGCCCGGACACTGTCCCCTCGCAACTCGAGTGTGGGGGCAGCAGGCCCGGCCACCCGACATGGTCAGTTCTGTGGCCCCAGCCGTGTGGCCTGCCGCTAGGCGGGCCCCACTGCTATTCGTCTGGGGACGGCGTTGGGTGAGGTTTTCAACGACGGTAAGTAACTACATGATTCCCACAACTACATTGGATGGAAGGCAACAATCAATAAATAAATAAATAAATAAATAAATAAAGATAAAACCAGGTAAAGCAAGACATGGTTCTTGCCCACTGTCACGGCGGACTAAGAGGTGTCAGGGAGGCCGGGGAGCGGGCGAGCAGGGTACAGCCACCGTCCGAGTCTGGCCGCCAGCTCTACCCGGCATGAGGGCCCTGCGGTCTTTGCCCCGCAGACACTGGGAACCGGCAGGAGGGCTGGCCGCCAGCTCCTTACATGTGCTTCGCTTCTCTTTGTTTTTCCTTGCTCTGCTTTGCTTTGCTCTGCTCTGCTCTTCCGGGCACACTTTTGCTTTTCCTTCTCTACTTTCCTCCGCTGTTCCTGCCCCTGCTTTGCTTTGCTTTGCCTCAGATTGCTTTGCTTTGCTTTGTTTGCTTTGTCTTTCCTGGCAATGTTATGCTTTTCCTCGTGCTACTTCGCTTTGCTTTGCTTTGCTTTGCCTTGCTCTAGTTTGCCTCCACGGGCCATGTTTTCTTTTGCTTTTTCAGGCCACGCTTTCCTTTGTTTTGCTTTGCTTTGTATTCCTGCCACGGCTTTGCTTTACCTTCTCTGCTCTGCTTTGCTTTTCCTAGCCCTGCTGTGCTTTGCCTTGCCTCAAACTGCTTTCGTTAGTTTGCTCTACCTTTCCTGGCACTGCTGGGACTTTCCTTGTACGAGTTTGCACTGCTTTGCTTTGCCTTGCTCTGCTTTGCCTTTCCTGGCCATGCTTTTTCAGGCCACGCTTTCCTTTGTTTTCCTTTGCTTCGTATTCCTGGCACCTCTTGGTTTTACCTTCTCTTCTCTGCTTTGCTTTTCCTACCCCTGCTGTGCTTTGCCTTGCCTCAAACTGCTTTCTTTACTTTGCTCTACCTTTCCTGGCACTGCTGGGACTTTCCTTGTACGAGTTTGCACTGCTTTGCTTTGCCTTGCTCTGCGTTGCCTTTCCTGGCCATGCTTTTTCAGGCCATGCTTTCCTTTGTTTTCCTTTGCTTCGTATTCCTGGCGCCTCTTGGTCTTACCTTCTCTGCTCTGCTTTGCTTTTCCTACCCCTGCTGTGCTTTGCCTCGCCTCAAACTGCTTTCTTTACTTTGCTCTACCTTTCCTGGCACTGCTGGGACTTTCCTTGTACGAGTTTGCACTGCTTTGCTTTGCCTTGCTCTGCTTTGCCTCCACTGGCCGTGTTTTCTTTTGCTTTTTCAGGCCACGCTTTCCTTTGTCTTGCTTCGCTTTGCTTTGTATTCCTGGCACCTCTAGGTTTTACTTTCTCTGCTCTGCTTTGCCTTGCCTCCAACTGCTTTCGTTACTTTGCTCTACCTTTCCTGGCCCTGCTGGGACTTTCCTTGTACGAGTTTGCACTGCTTTGCTTTGCCTTGCTCTGCTTTGCCTTTCCTGTCCGTGCTTTTTCAGGCCACGCTTTCCTTTGTTTTGCTTTGCTTTTTATTCCAGGCACCTCTTGGTTTTACTTTCTCTGCTCTGCTCTGTTTTTCCTACCCCTGCTGTGCTTTGCCTTGCCTCCTCAAACTGCTTTCTTTCTTTTGCTCTACATTTCCTGGCCCTGCTTTGCTTTTCCTTGTGCTACTTTCCTTTGCTTTGCTCTGCCTTGCACCGCTTTGCCTTTCCTGGACACGCTTTTCTTTGCTTTTCCTGGCCCTGCTTTGCTTGGTCTTTTTTTTGCGTTTTTTTGTTTTCTTTGTTTGTTTGTTTGTTTGTTTTATTTTAGTATAGATACATTTTCATTGCATTGCTTTGTTTTATTTTTGGACCTTTTTGCTTTGGTTTTCCTGGCCACGCTTTGCTTTTCCTGGCCATGCTTTTTCAGGCCATGCTTTCCTTTGTTTTGCTTTGCTTCGTATTCCTGCCACGACTTTGCTTTACCTTTTCTGCTCTGCTTTGCTTTTCCTACCCCTGTTGTGCTTTGTCTCGCCTCAAACTGCTTTCTTTCTTTTGCTCTACATTTCCTGGCCCTGCTTTGCTTTTCCTTGTGCTACTTTCCTTTGCTCTGCTCTGCCTTGCACCGCTTTGCCTTTCCTGGACACGCTTTTCTTTGCTTTTCCTGGCCCTGCTTTGCTTGGTCTTTTTTTTGCGTTTTTTTGTTTTGTTTGTTTGTTTCTTTGTTTGTTTTATTTTAGTATAGATACATTTTCATTGCATTGCTTTGTTTTATTTTTGGACCTTTTTGCTTTGGTTTTCCTGGCCACGCTTTGCTTTTCCTGGCCATGCTTTTTCAGGCCATGCTTTCCTTTGTTTTGCTTTGCTTCGTATTCCTGCCACGACTTTGCTTTCCCTTCTCTGCTCTGCTTTGCTTTTCCTACCCCTGTTGTGCTTTGTCTCGCCTCAAACTGCTTTCTTTACTTTGCTCTACGTTTCCTGGCACTGCTGGGACTTTCCTTGTACGAGTTTGCACTGCTTTGCTTTGCCTTGCTCTGCGTTGCCTTTCCTGGCCATGCTTTTTCAGGCCATGCTTTCCTTTGTTTTGCTTTGCTTCGTATTCCTGCCACGACTTTGCTTTACCTTCTCTGCTCTGCTTTGCTTTTCCTACCCCTGTTGTGCTTTGTCTCGCCTCAAACTGCTTTCTTTACTTTGCTCTACGTTTCCTGGCACTGCTGGGACTTTCCTTGTACGAGTTTGCACTGCTTTGCTTTGCCTTGCTCTGCGTTGCCTTTCCTGGCCATGCTTTTTCAGGCCATGCTTTCCTTTGTTTTGCTTTGCTTCGTATTCCTGCCACGACTTTGCTTTACCTTCTCTGCTCTGCTTTGCTTTTCCTACCCCTGTTGTGCTTTGTCTCGCCTCAAACTGCTTTCTTTACTTTGCTCTACCTTTCCTGGCACTGCTGGGACTTTCCTTGTACAAGTTTGCACTGCTTTGCTTTGCCTTGCTCGGCTTTCCTCTTCATTGCTCTGCTCTCCTGTGCTGCGCTAGGCTTCCTTTGCAGACTGTCCCGACGATTTTGCCAATGAGGCTATCGGTATATTTAGGAACGCATAAACCCTCAGACACACAGCTGGGCCTCCCCGCAGCCCGGACACTGTCCCCTCGCAACTCGAGGGTGGGGGCAGCAGGCCCGGCCACCCGACATGGTCAGTTCTGTGGCCCCAGCCGTGTGGCCCGCCGCTAGGCGGTCCCCACGGCTCCCCGTCTAGGGACGGTGTTGGGTGAGGTTTTGAACGACGATCAGTAACTACATGATTCCCACAACTACATTGGATGGAAGGCAAGAATAAATAAATAAATAAATAAATGCAGGGGGGAAAAAAAAAAAAAAAAAAAAATCAGGTAAAGCAAGACATGGTTCTTGCCCGCTGTCACGGCGGACTATGAGGTGTCAGGGAGGCCGGGGAGCGGGCGAGCAGGGTACAGCCACCGTCCGAGTCTGGCCGCCAGCTCTACCCGGCATGAGGGCCTTGCGGTCTTTGCCCCGCAGACACTGGGAACCGGCAGGAGGGCTGGCCGCCAGCTCCTTACATTTGCTTCGCTTCTCTTTCTTTTTCCTTGCTCTGCTTTGCTTTGCTCTGCTCTTCCGGGCACACTTTTGCTTTTCCTTCTCTCCTTTCCTCTGCTGTTCCTGCCCCTGCTTTGCTTTGCTTTGCCTCCGATTGCTTTGCTTTGGTTCGTTTGCTTTGTCTTTCCTGGCAATGCTTTGCTTTTCCTCGTGCTACTTTGCTTCGCTTTCCTTTGCCTTGCTCTGCTTTTCTGGCCGTGCTTTGTTTGGTTTTGCTTTACTTTGCCTTCCCTCTTTGACACTGTTTTAGTTTTCCTCGTGCTGCCTTGCTTTCCCTTTCTCTGCTTTGCCTTCCCTGCGCATGCTTTCTTTTGCTTTTTCAGGCCACGCTTTCCTTTGTTTTCCTTTGCTTCGTATTCCTGGCGCCTCTTGGTTTTACCTTCTCTACTCTGCTTTGCTTTTCCTACCCCTGCTGTGCTTTGCCTCGCCTCAAACTGCTTTCTTTACTTTGCTCTACCTTTCCTGGCACTGCTGGGACTTTCCTTGTACGAGTTTGCACTGCTTTGCTTTGCCTTGCTCTGCTTTGCCTCCACTGGCCGTGTTTTCTTTTGCTTTTTCAGGCCACGCTTTCCTTTGTCTTGCTTCGCTTCGCTTTGTATTCCTGGCACCTCTAGGTTTTACTTTCTCTGCTCTGCTTTGCCTTGCCTCCAACTGCTTTCGTTACTTTGCTCTACCTTTCCTGGCCCTGCTGGGACTTTCCTTGTACGAGTTTGCACTGCTTTGCTTTGCCTTGCTCTGCTTTGCCTTTCCTGTCCGTGCTTTTTCAGGCCACGCTTTCCTTTGTTTTGCTTTGCTTTTTATTCCAGGCACCTCTTGGTTTTACTTTCTCTGCTCTGCTCTGTTTTTCCTACCCCTGCTGTGCTTTGCCTTGCCTCCTCAAACTGCTTTCTTTCTTTTGCTCTACATTTCCTGGCCCTGCTTTGCTTTTCCTTGTGCTACTTTCCTTTGCTCTGCTCTGCCTTGCACCGCTTTGCCTTTCCTGGACACGCTTTTCTTTGCTTTTCCTGGCCCTGCTTTGCTTGGTCTTTTTTTTGAGTTTTTTTGTTTTGTTTGTTTCTTTGTTTGTTTTATTTTAGTATAGATACATTTTCATTGCATTGCTTTGTTTTATTTTTGGACCTTTTTGCTTTGGTTTTCCTGGCCACACTTTGCTTTTCCTGGCCATGCTTTTTCAGGCCATGCTTTCCTTTGTTTTGCTTTGCTTCGTATTCCTGCCACGACTTTGCTTTACCTTCTCTGCTCTGCTTTGCTTTTCCTACCCCTGTTGTGCTTTGTCTCGCCTCAAACTGCTTTCTTTACTTTGCTCTACGTTTCCTGGCACTGCTGGGACTTTCCTTGTACGAGTTTGCACTGCTTTGCTTTGCCTTGCTCTGCGTTGCCTTTCCTGGCCATGCTTTTTCGGGCCACGCTTTCCTTTGTCTTGCTTCGCTTCGTATTCCTGGCACCTCTTGGTTTTACTTTCTCTGCTCTGCTCTGCTTTTCCTACCCCTGCTGTACTTTGCCTTGCCTCAAACTGCTTTCGTAAATTTGCTCTACGTTTCCTGGCACTGCTGGGACTTTCCTTGTACGAGTTTGCACTGCTTTGCTTTGCCTTGCTCTGCTTTGCCTTTCCTGGCCATGCTTTTTCAGGCCACGCTTTCCTTTGTCTTGCTTCGCTTCGTATACCTGGCACCTCTTGGTTTTACTTTCTCTGCTCTGCTTTGCTTTTCCTACCCCTGCTGTGCTTTGCCTCGCCTCCAACTGCTTTCTTTACTTTGCTCTACGGTTCCTGGCACTGCTGGGACTTTCCTTGTACAAGTTTGCACTGCTTTGCTTTGCCTTGCTCGGCTTTCCTCTTCATCTCTCTGCTCTCCTGTGCTGCGCTAGGCTTCCTTTGCAGACCGTCCCGACGATTTTGCCGATGAGGCGATCGGTATATTTCGGAACGCATAAACCCTCAGACACACAGCTGGGCCTCCCCGCAGCCCGGACACTGTCCCCTCGCAACTCGAGGGTGGGGGCAGCAGGCCCGGCCACCCGACATGGTCAGTTCTGTGGCCCCAGCCGTGTGGCCTGCCGCTAGGCGGGCCCCACTGCTGCCCGTCTGGGGACGGTGTTGGGTGAGGTTTTGAACGACGATCAGTAACTACATGATTCCCACAACTACAGTGGATGGAAGGCAACAATCAATAAATAAATAAATAAATAAAGATAAAACCAGGTAAAGCAAGACATGGTTCTTGCCCACTGTCACGGCGGACTATGAGGTGTCAGGGAGGCCGGGGAGCGGGCGAGCAGGGTACAGCCACCATCCGAGTCTGGCCGCCAGCTCTACCCGGCATGAGGGCCCTGCGGTCTTTGCCCCGCAGACACTGGGAACCGGCAGGAGGGCTGGCCGCCAGCTCCTTACATTTGCTTCGCTTCGATTACTTTTTCCTTGCTCTGCTTTGCTTTGCTCTGCTCTTCCGGGCACACTTTTGCTTTTCCTTCTCTACTTTCCTCTGCTTTTCTTGCCCCTGCTTTGCTTTGCTTTGCCTCAAATTGCTTTGCTTTGCTTTGTTTGCTCTGTCTTTCCTGGCACTGCTTTGCTTTTCCTTGTGCTACTTCACTTTGCTTTGCTCTGCCTTGCACTGCTTTGCCTTTCCTGGACACGCTTTACTTTGCTTTTCCTGGCCCTGCTTTGCTTGCTGTCTTTTTTGCCTTTTTTTTTATTTTTTTTTTTTTTTTAATTTTAGATACATATTCATTGCATTGCTTTGTTTTATTTTTGGACCTTTTCGCTTTGGTTTTCCTCGCCGCGCTTTGCTTTTCCTGGCCCTGCTTTTTCAGGCCATGCTTTCCTTTGTCTTGCTTCGCTTCGTATTCCTGGCACCTCTTGGTTTTACTTTCTCTGCTCTGCTTTGCTTTTCCTACCCCTGCTCTGCTTTGCCTCGCCTCAAACTGCTTTCTTTACTTTGCTCTACGTTTCCTGGCACTGCTGGGACTTTCCTTGTACGAGTTTGCACCGCTTTGCTTTGCCTTGCTCTGCGTTGCCTTTCCTGGCCATGCTTTTTCAGGCCATGCTTTCCTTTGTTTTGCTTCGCTTTGTATTCCTGCCACGGCTTTGCTTTACCTTCTCTGCTCTGCTTTGCTTTTCCTACCCCTGCTGTGCTTTGCCTCGCCTCAAACTGCTTTCTTTACTTTGCTCTACGTTTCCTGGCACTGCTGGGACTTTCCTTGTACGAGTTCGCACTGCTTTGCTTTGCCTTGCTCTGCGTTGCCTTTCCTGGCCATGCTTTTTCAGGCCATGCTTTCCTTTGTTTTGCTTTGCTTTGTATTCCTGGCACTGCTTTGCTTTTCCTTCTCTACGTTGCTTTCTTTTCCTAACCCTGCTGTGCTTTGCCTTGCCTCCTCAAACTGCTTTCTTTCTTTTGCTCTACATTTCCTGGCACTGCTTTGCTTTTCCTTGTGCTACTTTCCTTTCCTTTGCTCTGCCTTGCACCGCTTTGCCTTTCCTGGACACGCTTTACTTTGCTTTTCTTGGCCCTGCTTTGCTTGTTGTCTTTTTTGCCTTTTTTTTTTTTTTTTTTTTTTTTTTTTTTACTTTAGATACATATTCATTGCATTGCTTTGTTTTATTTTTGGACCTTTTGGCTTTGGTTTTCCTCGCTGCGCTTTGCTTTTCCTGGCCATGCTTTTTCAGGCCACGCTT
Source organism: Anser anser (assembly GCF_964211835.1). Taxonomy (NCBI): domain Eukaryota; kingdom Metazoa; phylum Chordata; class Aves; order Anseriformes; family Anatidae; genus Anser; species Anser anser. The sequence continues at coordinate 65,230 of NW_028153728.1, forward strand.
TCCTTTGTCTTGCTCTGCTTTTATTCCTGGCACCTCTTGGTTTTACTTTCTCTGCTCTGCTCTGCTTTTCCTACGCCTGCAGTGCTTTGCCTTGCCTCAAACTGCTTTCCTTACTTCGCTCTACGTTTCCTGGCAATGCTGGGACTTTCCTTGTACGAGTTTGCACTGCTTCGCTTTGCCTTGCTCTGCTTTGCCTTTCCTGGCCACGCTTTTTCAGGCCACGCTTTCCTTTGTCTTGCTCTGCTTTGTATTCCTGGCACCTCTTGGTTTTACTTTCTCTGCTCTGCTTTGCTTTTCCTACACCTGCTGTGCTTTGCCTCGCCTCCAACTGCTTTCTTTACTTTGCTCTACGTTTCCTGGCACTGCTGGGACTTTCCTTGTACAAGCTTGCACTGCTTCGCTTTGCCTTGCTCTGCGTTGCCTTTCCTGACCATGCTTTTTCAGGCCATGCTTTCCCTTGTCTTGCTTCGCTTTGTATTCCTGCCACGGCTTTGCTTTACCTTCTCTGCTCTGCTTTGCTTTTCCTACCCCTGCTTTGCTTTGCCTCGCCTCAAACTGCTCTCTTTACTCTGCTCTACGTTTCCTGGCACTGCTGGGACTTTCCTTGTACGAGTTTGCACTGCTTTGCTTTGCCTTGCTCGGCTTTCCTCTTCATTTCTCTGCTCTCCTGTGCTGCGCTAGGCTTCCTTTGCAGACCGTCCCGACGATTTTGCCGATGAGGCTATCGGTATATTTCGGAACGCATAAACCCTCAGACACACAGCTGGGCCTCCCCGCAGCCCGGACACTGTCCCCTCGCAACTCGAGGGTGGGGGCAGCAGGCCCGGCCACCCGACATGGTCAGTTCTGTGGCCCCAGCCGTGTGGCCTGCCGCTAGGCGGGCCCCACTGCTATTCGTCTGGGGACGGCGTTGGGTGAGGTTTTCAACGACGGTAAGTAACTACATGATTCCCACAACTACATTGGATGGAAGGCAACAATCAATAAATAAATAAATAAATAAATAAATAAATAAAGATAAAACCAGGTAAAGCAAGACATGGTTCTTGCCCACTGTCACGGCGGACTAAGAGGTGTCAGAGAGGCCGGGGAGCGGGCGAGCAGGGTACAGCCACCGTCCGAGTCTGGCCGCCAGCTCTACCCGGCATGAGGGCCCTGCGGTCTTTGCCCCGCAGACACTGGGAACCGGCAGGAGGGCTGGCCGCCAGCTCCTTACATGTGCTTCGCTTCTCTTTGTTTTTCCTTGCTCTGCTTTGCTTTGCTCTGCTCTGCTCTTCCGGGCACACTTTTGCTTTTCCTTCTCTACTTTCCTCCGCTGTTCCTGCCCCTGCTTTGCTTTGCTTTGCCTCAGATTGCTTTGCTTTGCTTTGTTTGCTTTGTCTTTCCTGGCAATGTTATGCTTTTCCTCGTGCTACTTCGCTTTGCTTTGCTTTGCTTTGCCTTGCTCTAGTTTGCCTCCACGGGCCATGTTTTCTTTTGCTTTTTCAGGCCACGCTTTCCTTTGTTTTGCTTTGCTTTGTATTCCTGCCACGGCTTTGCTTTACCTTCTCTGCTCTGCTTTGCTTTTCCTACCCCTGCTGTGCTTTGCCTTGCCTCAAACTGCTTTCGTTAGTTTGCTCTACCTTTCCTGGCACTGCTGGGACTTTCCTTGTACGAGTTTGCACTGCTTTGCTTTGCCTTGCTCTGCTTTGCCTTTCCGGGACATGCTTTTTCAGGCCACGCTTTCCTTTGTTTTCCTTTGCTTCGTATTCCTGGCACCTCTTGGTTTTACCTTCTCTTCTCTGCTTTGCTTTTCCTACCCCTGCTGTGCTTTGCCTTGCCTCAAACTGCTTTCCTTACTTTGCTCTACGTTTCCTGGCACTGCTGGGACTTTCCTTGTACGAGTTTGCACTGCTTTGCTTTGCCTTGCTCTGCGTTGCCTTTCCTGGCCATGCTTTTTCAGGCCATGCTTTCCTTTGTTTTCCTTTGCTTCGTATTCCTGGCGCCTCTTGGTTTTACTTTCTCTGCTCTGCTTTGCTTTTCCTACCCCCGCTGTGCTTTGCCTTGCCTCAAACTGCTTTCTTTACTTTGCTCTACCTTTCCTGGCACTGGTGGGTCTTTCCTTGTACGAGTTTGCACTGCTTTGCTTTGCCTTGCTCTGCTTTGCCTCCACTGGCCGTGTTTTCTTTTGCTTTTTCAGGCCACGCTTTCCTTTGTCTTGCTTCGCTTCGCTTTGTATTCCTGGCACCTCTAGGTTTTACTTTCTCTGCTCTGCTTTGCCTTGCCTCCAACTGCTTTCGTTACTTTGCTCTACCTTTCCTGGCCCTGCTGGGACTTTCCTTGTACGAGTTTGCACTGCTTTGCTTTGCCTTGCTCTGCTTTGCCTTTCCTGGCCGTGCTTTTTCAGGCCACGCTTTCCTTTGTTTTGCTTTGCTTTTTATTCTAGGCACCTTTTTGTTTTACTTTCTCTGCTCTGCTCTGTTTTTCCTACCCCTGCTGTGCTTTGCCTTGCCTCCTCAAACTGCTTTCTTTCTTTTGCTCTACATTTCCTGGCCCTGCTTTGCTTTTCCTTGTGCTACTTTCCTTTGCTTTGCTCTGCCTTGCACCGCTTTGCCTTTCCTGGACACGCTTTTCTTTGCTTTTCCTGGCCCTGCTTTGCTTGGTCTTTTTTTTGCGTTTTTTTGTTTTGTTTGTTTGTTTGTTTGTTTGTTTTATTTTAATATAGATACATTTTCATTGCATTGCTTTGTTTTATTTTTGGACCTTTTTGCTTTGGTTTTCCTTGCCACGCTTTTCTTTTCCTGGCCATGCTTTTTCAGGCCACGCTTTCCTTTGTTTTGCTTTGCTTCGTATTCCTGGCACCTCTTGGTTTTACTTTCTCTGCTCTGCTCTGCTTTTCCTACCCCTGCTGTGCTTTGCCTCGCCTCAAACTGCTTTCGTTACTTTGCTCTACGTTTCCTGGCACTGCTGGGACTTTCCTTGTACGAGTTTGCACTGCTTTGCTTTGCCTTGCTCGGCTTTCCTCTTCATTTCTCTGCTGTCCTGTGTTGCGCTAGGCTTCCTTTGCAGACTGTCCCGACGATTTTGCCAATGAGGCTATCGGTATATTTCGGAACGCATAAATCCTCAGACACACAGCTGGGCCTCCCCGCAGCCCGGACTCTGTCCCCTCACAACTCGAGGGTGGGGGCAGCAGGCCCGGCCACCCGACATGGTCAGTTCTGTGGCCCCAGCCGTGTGGCCTGCCGCTACGCGGTCCCCACTGCTCCCCGTCTGGGGACGGCGTTGGGTGAGGTTTTGAACGACGTTCAGTAAATACCCACAACTACAGTGGATGGAAGGCAAGAATAAATAAATAAATAAATGCAGGGAAAAAAGAAAAAAGGAAAAAAAAAAACAGGTAAAGCAAGACATGGTTCTTGCCCACTGTCACGGCGGACTATGAGGGTTCAGGGAGGCCGGGGAGCGGGCGAGCAGGGTACAGCCACCGTCCGAGTCTGGCCGCCAGCTCTACCCGGCATGAGGGCCCTGCGGTCTTTGCCCCGCAGACACTGGGAACCGGCAGGAGGGCTGGCCGCCAGCTCCTTACATTTGCTTCGCTTCTCTTTGTTTTTCCTTGCTCTGCTTTGCTTTGCTCTGCTCTTCCAGGCACAGTTTTGCTTTTCCTTCTCTGCTTTCCTCTGCTGTTCTTGCCTCTGCTTTGCTTTGCTTTGCCTCAGATTGCTTTGCCTCAGATTACTTTTCTTTTTTTTTGTTGTTGTTGTTTATTTTTTTTTCTTTTTTTTTTTTTGTTAATATAGATACTTATTCATTTCATTGCTTTGTTTTATTTTTGGACCTTTTTGCTTTGGTTTTCCTGGCCGCGCCTTGCTTTGCCTGGCCCTGCTTGTCATTTCTTTTCATTATGCCGCATTCTTTTCCCTAGCAGGGCTTTGCTTTGCCTTGATCGGCTTTCCTCTTCATTGCTCTGCTCTCCTGTGCTGCACTAGACTTCCTTTGCAGACCGTCCCGACGATTTTGCCGATGAGGCGATCGGTATATTTAGGACCGCATAAACCCTCAGACACACAGCTGGGCCTCCCCGCAGCCCGGACACTGTCCCCTCGCAACTCGAGGGTGGGGGCAGCAGGCCTGGCCACCCGACATGGTCAGTTCTGTGGCCCCAGCCGTGTGGCCTGCCGCTAGGCGGGCCCCACAGCTACCCTTCCGGGGACGGTGTTGGGTGAGGTTTTCAACGACGATAAGTACAGTGGAAGAAAGGCAACAATAAATCAATCAATCAATCAATAAATAAATAAATATAAAACCAGGTAAAGCAAGACATGGTTCTTGCCCGCTGTCACGGTGGACTATGAGGTGTCAAGGAGGCCGGGGAGCGGGCGAGCAGGGTACAGCCACCGTCCGAGTCTGGACGCCAGCTCTACCCGGCATGAGGGCCCTGCGGTCTTTGCCCCGCAGACACTGGGAACCGGCAGGAGGGCTGGCCGCCAGCTCCTTACATTTGCTTCGCTTCCTTTTGTTTTTCCTTGCTCTGCTTTGCTTTGCTCTGCTCTTCCGGGCACAGTTTTGCTTTTCCTTCTCTACTTTCCTCTGCTGTTCTTGCCCCTGCTTTGCTCTGCTTTGCCTCAGATTGCTTTGCTTTCCTTTGTTTGCTTTGTCTTTCCTGGCAATGCTTTGCTTTTCCTTGTGCTACTTTGCTTTGCTTTGCTTTGCCTTGCTCTGCTTTGCCTCCACTGGCCATGTTTTCTTTTGCTTTTTCAGGCCACGCTTTCCTTTGTCTTGCTTGCATCGCTTCCTATTCCTGGCACCTCTTGGTTTTACTTTCTCTGCTCTGCTTTGCCTTGCCTCAAACTGCTTTCTTTACTTTGCTATACGTTTCCTGGCACTGCTGGGACTTTCCTTGTACAGGTTTGCACTGCTTTGCTTTGCACTGCTTCGCTTTGCCTTGCTCTGCGTTGCCTTTCCTGACCATGCTTTTTCAGGCCGTGCTTTCCTTTGGTTTGCTTTGCTTTGTATTCCTGCCACGGCTTTGCTTTACCTTCTCTGCTCTGCTTTTCTTTGCTCTGCCTTGCACTGCTTTGCCTTTCCTGGACATGCTTTACTTTGCTTTTCCTGGCCCTGCTTTCCTTGGGTTTTTTTGTCCTTTTTTTTTTTTTTTTTTTTTTTTTAGGTACATATTCATTGCATTGCTTTGTTTTATTTTTGGACCTTTTTTGCTTTGCTTTTCTGTCCGCGCTTTGCTTTTTGAATATCCCGCGCAGGTGACTGGGTGCTCTGGAGAGATCTTTGGCTGCCTCAGCAAATTGCTTGTGCAGCACGGGGAGGTGCTTTTGCGTACCAAGGATGTGATGGGTGTACCAGAGTGATGCTTGGGGATCCTGGGTATCTACCTCTCCTACCCCAGGGACAAGTTAGGGTACTCCACAGAGGTCTCTGCATGCTTCACAGAGGTGCTTTTTGAACGACCGAGATGCTGAAAGAACTTGCTTGGGAGCTCTGGACGGATGTCAAAGTACCTTGGGATGTGCTTGGGTTCCCTGGGGAGATGTTTCAATAATGCTGCAGTGGGGTGCCTGAGTGCTGTGGGGAGATGCGTGGGTTCTCCAGGAAGATGCTTGCGTTCTCGGGGGGTTATGCTTGTGTGCCTCAGGGAAATAGCCGTGTTCCTGGGGAAATGCTTTGCTGCTGCTGGGGAATCGTAGAATCATAGAATAGCCCGAGTTGGAAGGGACCCATAAGGATGATCAAGTCCAACCCCTGGCACCGCACAGGTCTACCCAAAATGCCTGGGTCCTTAAAAGGGTCATGTTTGGATGCCCTACAATGATGCTTGGGTGCTCCGGAGAGATGCCTGGCTGAGCCAGGCAGAACCTTGTGAGCTCAGGGTGATGTTGGGATCTCCTGGAAGGTGCTGGAATGCTCTTGGATGATGCCTCACAGGTAGAATGTAGTGCTTAGGTGTCCTGGGGAGATGCTTGTCTACTCCAACACAAGGCTTGTGTGCCCTGGGGAAAATCTCAGTGATTTCAAGAGGTGCTTATGTTCCTTGGCGAGAGGCTTGGGTGTCGTGGAGAGTGCTCCAGGAAGATGCTTGTATTCCCAAGGGAGACTGGTTCTTTCCCTAGGGAGGTTCATGTCTTCTCTAGGGAGGTGCCTGAATGCTCCTTGGACATGCTCGTGTACTCTGGGGAGCTGCTTGGGTACTCCTAGTACAATATGGTTGGGTGCTCTGGGGAGATGCTTGGGTGCTCCCAAGATGGGGAATGGTCTGCGGAATGTTTGGCTGCACCTTAGAGCACAAAAATCTATCCCCTAATCACACAAAGCTCTGCCCCAGGCACCCAAGCATCTCCCTGCAGCACAGAAGCACCTCCCTGCAATACCCAAGCACCTCATTGCACCTCACACAGGAACCTTCCCACCACAGTCCTACATCTGACTGGAGAACCCAGGCATCTCCCCAGGGCACCAAAACACCACCTGGGGCACACAAACATCCCACTGGACATGGGAAGCACCTCCCTTGGCACCCAAGAGCTTCTGAGGGCTGCACAAGTACCTACCAGGGTCATTCAAGTATGTCCCCGTGCTCATGCACGCACCCCCCCAGGGGACACAGATACCAAAGAGCAGGAACTAAGCATCTCCCCACAGCACTCCAGCATCTCCCTGGAGCCAAGCATCACACAAAAAGCACCCAACCATCTCCCTGGAGCACCCAAAATCCTCCCTGGAGAAACACAGCTTTACCCTGGATCAAACTAGCCTCTCCCTTGGGCACACAACCACATCTCCTAGGGTACACAAGCATCCCCAAATAGCACTCAAGCATTTCTCTGGAGCCACCAAGAAACAGCCAGGATCACCAATCCATCTTCCTGAGACATCCAAAAAAATCTCTGCATCACCCAGCTGTCTTCTTGGAGAAACCAAGCATCTCCCTGCACACCCAGGGAGCATCTGGACACAGCAGCTAAGAAGCCTGGGGAGCACCCAGATTCTTCTTGCCATAGCCAAGAACTTCCATCGAGCAAGAAAGCAGCTCCTGAGTCCCGCGGGCACCTTCTCAGGCACCCAGGCATCATCTCTGCACTGGGATGAGCACACAAGCATCTCCTCCCCACATTGGTTCCTGGACCATTCAGGCTCGCACTGCACTTCAGCCCCTGCTCCATCGCGCACTCACCTCCCTGTCCTGCCCTGCTCTGCCCTCTGCTGCCTGCTGCCAGGGGCTTCCATCCCGACTGGGGCCTGCCCCCAACCAGGGGCCTTTTATCCCGACTGGGCTACCGTGTCGCGGCCCCACTGTGACGCCTAGGTGACACAGCCACCGCTGCCCCGCTGCCCATTGTGACGCCTGGGTGACACATTTCCTGCGTCCCATTTCCCTGGGACAGCCAAACACCTTGCTGGGGAACACAATCACCTCCCTTGAAGACCAAAGATCTCCCTGGGGGACCCAAGCATTTTCCCAGGGCATGCTGCCATCTCCTCAGGGCGTTCAAGCACATTCCAGGAGCACACTTCTGGGTTTTTCTGCTCTTCCATGTGAATTTTTGCCCTGTGAAGGTGGTGTACTGAGCTCTTTTCTTACCAACAAATAGGTTTAAAAGCAGTTACAGCAAGGATGAGCTGTGCTAGCAGGAGGCTGTTCTGTGCTTCGACCATGGGAAGATGAATGGTTTACCTATGCACCGTTAAATATAATTTGACACCTAGCACACAACACTTGCAGCCTGTGGGGTGCTTTAACAAGCAGGTAAATCAGCGGAGACTGTTTTGCAGCAAGGCTGATGCTGGGTGATTAAAAAGCAGGGTCACAACAAGGAGTTTATGCTGTTCTTTCTTGCTTGTCATCCGACTGTCCGCTTACACTGTTCTAAAAAAAAAAAAAAACCACCAAAACGGGGTAAGCATCTTTAATACCTTTATTATAAATGGAAGGCACAAAACAGGCCAGCAACAGAGACTGTCCAAGAGAAAGACTTTGTGCTTTATAAACAAACAAGAAATTACCCTTAGGTAGGTGTGATAATCCTTCCCTAATGCATTTTTTGGAGTGCAAAAATATTTTGTTCCCTTCTTGCTCTTCTCTCCAGGACAAAGGCAGAATAGCCAACTGGAAAGTTAGACCACGGAGGTCAGTTTGTTCCATACTGAGAAAGACAAGCCTGTAAAACAAACTAGGCAGGTTTTCTTTGGACTAGTTATCTTCCTTCAGCAAAGACAAAGTTTATGACACTTGTTGGCATGTATTTCCAGACCCCCAGCTACCGTGACTGTAGTGCATCTGTAATTCTTTTGTACAAAAAGAGTTCAAAATCTCGTAACGCAAAAACTTTACTAGCACCCTGGAGAAAAAAGAAATCTAAAAATCTTGCCAACTTCTATTACAGACCTGCTGAGTGCACCAGAGTTACTCATTTTTATTCAGGCTTTCAGGGGCTAGTTCAGTTGGTTTCTGTTCAGCACTTGGATCGCCATATTGGCAGATGTCAGTTAAAAAAAAAAAAAAAAAGCTTTGGAGATCTTTTTTAAAATGAGACTGCTTTTTATGGCATTTAGGGCTGTGAGGTATCCTTGGTTTTTGCTTTCTTCCCATTCCTTAGACCAGATCCATTCATATCCTGAACAGCGTTCTGGGTCTGTTCAGGAAAATGGAAGGCAACAAGCAAAATGATGAGCTCCTTGGGCATTCAAAAGAGCTCAATCTGGGAAAGATTTCAAGTCCAACTTCCATGCTAAGGAGCACCAGTAATTTTTAGAAGTAGATGCAGAGGAATCTGCATGGCACTAAGTGTGTTTCTGAAGGTGCTAAAGGTCAGAAGTGACGATTCCTCTCAATACTAAAGAAGAGAAGGAAACCTTGCACTTAACTACTGTTTTTATTCCCTTTGTCAAGCAGTCAAAACCAACAACTAATACGAGAACCCAACTTTTCCCCTCTTTACTTTAGATTTGGGAAAATTCCCTGCCAAAATAATACTTCCTGGAAAATTCACTAGTGTTTGTGTGAGTAAAAGGTTCCAACCTTTTATTATTAATTTGTAAGAACTATTTCATCCGCTTTTGTCCAGAAGAGTCAGAAATAATTTGCACAGAAATGTGCAGCATTTTAATGAAAGGATTCAGAATCACTCTAATTTGAACTTTATCTGGTCTGGTTGCAGGTTTTATGACATTTAGTGTCTTAAAAAAAAAAAAAATCAAAATATCTGACTTCACATCAGAGAAAAAAACCTGCTTGTGGCTAAATAAAATCTGTTGCAGCTCTGGTCATTGAAAAATCATTGGCTGTTAAATTGGACCTAAGTCATCTTTTCTAACCTTTCATGATCTTGCAGCAATGGATGATGATGGATATATGGATTAGGGAGCAGCACGTGATGGCAAACCTGTGGTATTTGCTACAGCGCAGAAAGAAAACAAATTGCTTCCAAAAAATCAAACTAATTCAAAATTCTTGGTATCATGCAGCCATGCCACTGGCAAAGTGAGCATTGCCCTGCCTCTCAAAGCTTGCTGTATCCTTGATCTGCTGTCTTCCTGCTGTTAATTGATTGCAACTCTACGTGTCTGATCAGGGCTACGAGTTGTTCTCGATATGGATACCATACAACATATACTGTGCACGCTTGTGTGTATAGATATGTTTATCCTGTATGCATGTACATATGTATGCATATTTGTGTGCTGGCCCCCAGATCACTCATGGTATAAAGCATTGGCCTCGAAGGCATACTCATCAAAATATTTGGTAGATCCTCCATTTTTTTCTAGTTCCCTCAAAATGAGAGAGTTTTTACGCGCTCTCTGTGTCAAAAAGGCAAAACTTCTGATTTCCACTGTCGCTCTCGCTAACTTTCTATCACTCACTCCTCGTGTGTGTGTCTAAACACATATGTGTGTATGCGTATGCACATTTGTGTATTTCTGTGCACTGGTGTGTTTTTTGCTGTACAGGTAATAAAGATGGGGAAAGGTTTTAGTGTTTTCTTAATAGGTGAAGAAATCTTGAAGACCAGAGATTGGAACATACTGAATTTTGAATTAAAAAAAAAAAAAAAAAAGTCAAATTGTCTGGCTGTGGAAGATGGAGCCTCATTTTTGCAGCCACTTTGAATCACGAGTTCATCTCTAAATGCACTGGGTTTTTTTGTTTTTGTTTTGTTTTGTGGGGTTTTTTTTTGGTTTTTATTTTTTGAAGAGCTAACTAACCCTGGCTGTCTCCAGTCTGAGAGAGTGTTCAGATGGACTTGCTTCCTCCATTAGTTATAAGCTGTTTAAAAGCACATCCTATGTTTGAATTGTGGATGAGAGGCTCCCTTGGCAAAGTGAGGAGGCAAATTCTTCCTACCCCTTTATCATTAATTCACGGATTCAGTGTTGGTTCGGCCTCTAGGAGAAGTTAACTGGAAGTCTTTGAAGATCGATAACTTTGCTGAGGTTGTCCAAGTAGGTGAACTCGAAGACCCACAGTGACTGGAACATGCTATTTAATGCGTCATACTGCGTTCTGTAGAAGTTACTCGTAGCCATAGTTGATCATTGCCTTGCATGTATGATCAGGTGGTTTTTGAAGAAGTGACTCCATTTTCAGGCTTCCGGATGTGCTCCAAGGCATATTATTGAGGACGTGGAAGAGAACACTTGCTGACAAAGCTCCTGGCAGCCTTACAGAACTTTAGTTTAATATTGTGTTAGTTCCCGTAACAGCTGATTTCAAGGCATTGCTCTCCTCAAGAGACTAATTTGATGAACAGAAGAAAGCTGGAAAAATGCTTGTTACTCATTATTTTTCACTTGTTGGTACTTTGTTTAGGGTTACTTTTAAAAAGAAGATTTCACTGATCACAAGCCAGTGGAAGACTTTCAGCCCAAGCAAGGGTGAAGACAGCTCTCTCCAAGAGCAGAGGAAGTCCCTGTGGAGAGAACCTGAGCTTGTTATCAGAACTTGTCGGCATGTCTAAACAAGGAGACGATTGCTACTTCTATTTCTATTCTACCTGTACCAAGGTATGGCTGGGTTTCTTTTGCTTTGCTTTGCTTTGGTTTTTTGTTGTTTTTTTTTTTTTTTTTTCTTTTTTTTTCAGGAAGGGGTAGAGTAGGAGGAGGAGGCACACTGGTCTTTGGTTAACGTGATAACCAGATAGATTCTGAATTCAATCGTAGCAACCTGAGGCAGTAGCATGGACGTTTTTGAGGCTGTATTATATTTTCCTTGTTGGTTTCCTTTTGGTTACAGGGAGACAACTGTTCCTTCCGCCACTGCGAAGCTGCTCTGGGGAACGAGACAGTCTGCACGCTGTGGCAGGAGGGTCGTTGTTTCAGGAATGTCTGCCGATTCAGACACATGGAAATTGACGTGAGTGCCTAAAGATGTGTTCTCAAAATAAATCAACAAAAGCATTTTTCAGTGCTGTAGGTGTGCTGATTGTGCTTTTGCAGGATACATCTTAGCAAGATTTTCTTTTATTAGACGCCGACAGTATTTTCTCAACAGATGCAGAATAACCGCTAACTAGACTGCTAAAAGCTGCTGGAGCAGGGGGGTAATAAACAGGCTGTACTAGCCTCCTGAGAGCAGGCTTGATAATGATCTATCAGGTCTCTTGTGTCCCGGAGTCCTTCAGATAATGCTGTTCTAGCTGCCTGGGCTAGGAAGCAGTGGGGAAAGTTAAAGGTGCAGAAGAACGAAGTCTCCGAGAAGTAGTTCTGGATAGAGTTAACGTAGGCAATTTAAGATGTTCTTTTTCCCTCTGAATAATCCTAGTATAATCCTAGGTGTATTAGTTTAACCCACCCTAAACTGATGTCTGAGAGTGCCTGTCTTCTCAAACTGAATGATGACAAGGCTAAACGTGCATAGTGGTTACAGCTTCTGCAAACTTTGTGAATATGCCCGGAAATACTATACTTCCGTGATAAACTGACCTTTGGAATGATGTTTCAGCACTGTATTGTGACAGCCCTATCGCTGTCGTGACCTGGAACTGTGCATCTCTTTGCAAACCTTAGGTGCATGTTATCACGAGCTTGTCTTTCTTTCTGTCTTCAGAAAAAGCGCGCTGAGATTCCCTGCTACTGGGAGAAGCAGCCAGTAGGCTGTCAGAAAGCCAACTGTGCTTTTCATCACGCAAAGGGACGTTACATCGATGGAGTCTTCTTACCACCAAGCAAGAGTGAGTTTAGGTCCTTTTTCTTTAAGTATTGAAGAATTAATTTTGCATATTACTTAGTGGGTGCCAATAGTGTAGGAGACATCAGGTAACCGTCCATTTGTGAGTGCAGGAAAAGGTCTGCAGTCCTAGGTGGTCAGCTAAACCGAGTGTACTGCTGCTGTACTGCTGGTATTTGTTTTCTGCTTTCATGCTCAGCTTCTCTCTGCTTTGTGTGATATTTGCCTTGCAGTTTGCTTTCTGTTGTTTCGTCCTCTGCTGGGTGGTAGGGAGATGTGTTGTTGTTTGAAGGCAAGTCATTGTTCACGGTGTAAACAGTGGCGGGATGGGCAAAAGGAGATGCTGAATTCATTGTCTGTGCAGGTTATCTGCCTTAGCTACCATCTTCGTGCATTGTGGTCAAAGTTTTAAACTGCCATATTACTGATGATCCTCCTCTTCCTCTAGCTACACTGCCAAGTCCGCCTGAGTCCGCGGACGATGATTTGAAAGTGGCTCAGATGTCACTGCAGCAAAACAAACTTTCTGTCCAGTCCAATCCCTCTCCATAGCTAAGGCGGGTGATGAAAGTGGAAAACTCGGAAAATGTCCCAAGCCCTACACACCCTCCAGTTGTAATCAATGCTGCAGATGATGATGAAGATGATGATGGTGAGCATGGTTTGGTTCTTGGAAGGAATTTGTGCTGTAAATGATTGTGTAAGTCTTTGGTTCTTGGAAGGAATTTGTGCTGTAAATGAATGTATAAATCACAGATGACCTGAGGTCTGACTAGCGATAGGGCAGGCAGTCCGCTCAGGTCACTGGTGGCTTTGTCTGGCAGTCAGCGGACAGAACCTGAAATGTTGGAGGAAAGCTTAGAACCACTCTTGGCTTTAGCTCGTCTGTTGTGTAAAGCTCTATGTGAAACTAGGAAGGAAATTCCTTTTTTTTTTTTGTCTGAAGAGTAATATGTTGTGTAGTAGTTAAAGCTGCAGAGAGAATCTAGAGTCCGAGATGTTTTGTCCTAGGGTAGTCTACTTACGAGTTCATCAGGTCAGTGTAGCTGTATTAAAAAAAAAAAAAAAAACAAAAAAAGCTTTTTTATAGGAACCATGGACTGAAGTGTCATTGCATGAGCTACATAATCACGAACAATCTGGCCTATGCATAACTGAATAGATTTTTCCCCTTCAGACCAGCTTTCTGCGGAAGGAGAAGAAACTAAAACTCCCGTCCAGCAACCAGCTGAGGAAGGCCAAAATGGATTACGGATGATTTCCACTCGGAAAGCCAGTGCTACTACTGCTAAACAAGGTATTCCAGCACCTGTAGTAGGATAAATCGGAAGGAGAACTTGACAATTAACTCAAAAGCAATGTGGCGTAAAAACACAACAGAATGTAGGGGTGCTGAATGGACTCGGTTATTTCCATGATCTCATTTCTCCCTGATACCATCATGTGCCCATTGGGTCAGAAAGTTGAACTCCTTTTCTTTCCTTTTGGAGAACAAAACAGGGTCACAGCATGGAGTTTAAACGGCTGCACGTGCAGCCTGGCAACCACTGTTGAAAGCCATATCTAACGATAGAGGGATCTAATATCACGTAAATGGATTAAAATTAAAACTACAGTTTTTACCCTGAAGGGTGAAAGGAGGGGCAAAATGCCATTGATTCTATGGTTGTTTCACTTGTGAGGAGTGTTGACAGGCTTTATTCTAAATACTTCTGAAAGTTCCTGAGCACTAAGAAGCCTGAGGATCTGTGGTCCTCAGTGAGTGCCTCTAAGCCTTTGTCTCATTAACTGTTTTCTGTTTTCAGAGGACGGTCTGAATTTTGGAATAAAAACACTTGAAGAAATCAAATTGCAGAAAATGAAGGAAAAAACTAAGAGACACGGTGGTGAGTTAATATTCCCTACTTTCTTACCCTCTTCACCTTCATCCTGTGTGATGATTTTTCTTTCAAAAAAAAACTCTTCCAGTAATACCGGGTAGCTGGCTATGCTTTGGTGAATCCAACTATTTGCCAAAGAAGTGAAATTTGATTGGCTTCAGAATGGCAGGTGATGGTGGCTGGGAGCTGCTTGAGGGATAGACTTCCATGTTTAGCTGGGGGCATCGAGCAACCTGATTCTCAGCCAGCTGGTGTTCTAGATGGGAATTCCAAGGGCAACCAGAGGCAAATTAGTCACCTCTCTTATTTGCATGCTCTGGTCACTGTATGTTTGACAGTAATGAATAATTAAAGTGTTTTATTCTTCGTGATAGTTTTTTCTGTTTGGTAAACTTCCTTATGTTTTGCTTGCTCTGAACAGAAGGTCCTTCAAGATCTTCTCTTCCTCCCGTCGATTCTATGATTTTTCCTGCTCCAGAAAAGGAAAATGTCCGGACAGTGGTGAGAACTGTGACACTGTCTACAGAGGAAGGTAATAATTAATGCTTTTGTTTTGATTTCATTACTCCTAAACTGGAAGGTTAAGCAAGAAGGAAGGCAATTCACCCCTGTTAGCCTCCTGGTGCTGCCGCCTTCTGTTCAAAACATGCTTTTATGCTGAAAGTCCCTGGTTGTACTGGAAAGCTTTGGTGCTCAGGTTAAGTGCAGTAGCAGGAGAAAGAAAAAAATGTGTCAGTATGCAAATAGGGGGATAACTGAAAAACAGGAGAGTAACGAGAAGAAAGAGCTCTAGAGGACAGTGCTATGTAAGAAGCAATTTCTGAAGCTTTAAAGAGGCTGACAGTGGCACGTGTGGACAGTAGTGCGATAGGAGTCTGTGTATAAATTATATTGTTTAGAGTTGTGCAAATTCCTTTGAAAGGGAAAGAAGTGAAGAAGTACTTCTACCCATAGACATTCACCTTAGAAAGGAATATTTCTCAGCATTTGTACCTAATAATATTCTGCTTGCTTATGCAGCTCTGTTCTGCACAAAGTATAGCTGTCAAGCAGACTCAGATTCATTCTCGACTACATTCAGCTGGAATTTGAGGCAAACACTGAGACTATGGATACTTTTTCTAAGTTAATTATAGTTGTAATATGAGTTTGTGTGGTTTAGCTGTCAAAACAGTGTCTTGCTGGGTTTTTTTGGACATGGGCTAACAGTATACTATTTCTATTGGCTACTGGTTTCTATGAAATAGAAAAATTTTACTTTTGTTTTAGGGGAGGAACCTGTGGTTCGACTAGATCTTGCTGAGAAACAAGGAAAACGGAAAGCCTCCGTGGGTAGGAACTTTTTATGAGCTGTTATTTAGGTGCCGCCTTCTCTATATGACTGCATTGAAGAGTATTTTTGACGTGTGAGAGGAAAATGCGTTGCAGTGGAGATCTGTGTTGACTGCAGAAATGGCAAAAAAACCATTTAGCAGCTGAAAGGCAATTTTATGAAAATATGCTTGAAAAATAGAAGCTTGTGGTTGACTGTTCTCAAATCTTCCTGCAAAGAAATGTTCTTAAAATATTCCTTGTTTTCTCTGTCTGAAGCTGATGTAAGCGCCCTTCCCGTGAAGCGCAGCCTTGCTGAAAGGCTGGGGAAGAAGGTGGAGGTTCCGGGAAATGCTGACAAAGCACCAAAGAGAGGTACAGCTACTAAACAGGCATCTGGATGTGATTCACAGGTTTTGTATTTAGGCTTTCTGTTTGTCCTTTTCCTGCGATGTTTCTTTTTGCATGTTGGCTGAGGTCTTAATCACCGGGATTCAAAGTTACCTTTCCTGCCTTGTTTTTGAATGTGAACACAAAGTTGACGTTTATGCAGCCTCCCTAATTTGGTCTTTTTCTGTTTTGCAGTTCAAGTTCCCAAGTCTGTGAAGGAGAGGCTAGGATTACCTTCTCAACGGACTAGTACTGCAAAAGGTAACAACTGGCTATTAAATATACTTTCTCCTTCTTCCTTTCCGTGAACTTAGACCGTTTTCATACAGCCCTAAAAAGGAATTCAAATGAAAACAAAGAACTGGTTCCTCTTGCTCGAGTGCTGAAGCTCTTCTGACAGCCACTATCAGAAATCTGGCTCTAGGTGTGTGTTTATTTTCCGCTTGTGCCTTGTCAAGGTTTTAAGCTGCTTCTGTGAACCATCATATACAATTAGAATAGAGCCACTGCCGGGAGCAGGAATTTGAAATGCAGTCTGAAAAAGTAATCAAGTAAACCTGCATTTCTGTGTAGCAACTCTCTCTGGATAGGGCTGGTCTTCAAAATACAACAAGTGGCTCAGAGGAGGAGGAGAATGTTAGGCTATTGTCCTAAGATGCGTTATTGGGAACGCTCAGGCTTAGTTTTCCTTAGTACTGTGACAAATTTTGGAGACTTAAACTATTGTTGGACTCTCTTTAAATGTTGGTGCTTCTCATTTCTTGATGATGACAGGGAAGGCTGCTAAGCCAAAGGGAGAGATCCATGTGAAAACACTGGAGGAAATCCGTCGTGAGAGAGCTCTTCGAGAATGTCAAGCCAAAGCCCAGGCTGAATGGCATGGTAAAACCAAAGATCCCAGCGCAGGGGCAAAAATTGAGGGTGAGCCCAAGAAGCAGAGTGTGCTCACTCTTTCCGGGCCCAGCAAAGTGCAGTCGAAGGAGCCGGCAGGTAAAGCCAAGCCAGAAGGAGAAGTGCGTGTTAAAACCTTGGAAGAAATAAAGCGTGAGAAAGCTCTGCGGATGCAACAGAGTGGAGGAAATGTGCCAGCTCCCCCAGCACAACCTGGACCTGCCCCAGCCGGGCAGAAATCGTTATGGAACACAAAGCTATCAGGTAATAAGATGCTTTAATACCTGCCCCGGTGAGGTGCTTCCCATATTGAGCAAGTTCTGTTTGCTCAGGATCTGCTTTGCTTTTTCCTTCAATGCGGAGGATAAAAGAGTTTAAGGCTACAAAGTTCAAAGGCAAAGAAGGGCCAGAACATGCAACCATGTCTGTTTTCGTTAATTACGTGATGGTATTCTGTATTTCCCACTAGAAAATTAACACATTGAGGGGCTTTTTAGTCTAATTTTGGTATTCTGTTTTTTTCTGCCATCTGTTTATGGTATCAAGTCCTCCCTGCGTTGAGTTCAAGTTCACCTTCCTCTTTGGCATGTGTTGCTTAGCTTGACACGTGTATGTGTTTGTAAAGCATGCATCAGCGTCTTAATGTGGGGGGCCAGTTTCTGTCAAAAATGACAGAGGATCAAAGGCCTCGTTGTTAAGATTATATCAACTTTGTAAAATGAGATTGTGTGAGGGAGATAAGGAGGGCTTAAAGGCTGCATGCACTGCACATTGTAGCCTTTCTCTCTGTCTCACGGGACACGAGGAAATAAACACACAAAGAAAACAAGTACCCAGCTTTCTTTCGTTTCTTCTCCTGCCAGCCAGACGTTAGGTCAGGAATGGGAGACTAGAATATGACTCTACAAATTTGGATTTTGTAGAACAACTTAATAGATTTTGTGGGACATCACTGCAGGGGAGAGGAAGCTGGTACAACAGTTGCATACACTCTCTTGTCTTACTATACCTGCTGCTTTTCCTTTCCTAGAGGGAGCAAGACTTTAAATACAAAAGCTGTCAACATTTGTGAATCTTACTAGACTTCATACAACGTCTTAGAGTATTGCTTGCACTTGGGATCGCTCTGTGTCTGAGTTTCCCTCGTCCTGGATTATGATTTACTGTAGCTATTCACTTTCTTTGTTCCTTTGTATGGATTGTTGGTAGACGGAGTTTACTATGTGGAAGATATTGCTGAGAATCCAGGCAATGGCAGTGTAATTCTGCTGGCCAAATACAGTTAACTGTGTAGACGGGCCGTGGAAATGAGGAAGAGAACGTGGATTTTTCATGAGGCAGAGCAAGACTGTATCAGTTCTCTCTTCCTTTTACTCTAGCCAACTTTAACATGTTTGCGAAGCCTTGGGATGGGAAAGTCGCTTCCCCCAAGAAGAAGGCACTGAAACGTAAGGCACCTGGCAGTTTTCCCTCTGCTGTAGCAGCTGTGAAACCACGGACTGCCTCTGACGCTGACACAATGGGACCTCCAGCCAAAAAAGCAGCTATGGTAAGGACAGGGGCTAATGCAGAAATGGATCCCTTGTAAAATTTATATCCTCCTCTAGGAGAAAAGATGGAAAACTCAAATGTTCTACAGGCCTTCTGTTTCCTTTTAAATCCAGTAGCTGCCTACAGAATTCTTGTAGTACCCTTCCATATTTATTAGGTTAATGGCACTATTTACTTAGTCCTCTGTGATTCTGTGATTTCTCTGGTGTGGAGGATTTTGTCCATTAATGCTGTGTTCTTAAAAGACACAAGATCATTAGTAACCTCCAAGTGAATATTAACTTTCTTCAGGAGCACCTTGGTTTTGTATTTTGGCTAAGGCTCCGCAATGCCAGAGGAGAAGCAGCATGGAGGAAAAAGCTAGTAAGGAATCTTTTACCCATGAGTCCTAAATACTGTTTTGCTGCTTTCTAGGCTGTTCCAGCCACGCTGGAGCACGTCCCAGCCACCAGACTTGAAGAAAATCCCCAAAACAGGTGATGACCACAACTTGTTCTTTTTCTCAATCGGAGTATATCCCCAGTGAAACATAAGTTCTGTCACACGTGGGGAAAAAAGGAGGGTTCTGAGATAATTAAAGCCCAAATCCATCAGAGGAATAAGTCACGTGAAATGACTTTCTAGCAGCTAGCAGGAATGCTTAATTAGACTTACTTTCTTTAAATGCTGCAAGTCGGTACAGCTTTCCAGTGACTTCTTGCTCTGTCTGAATACCTAAATGAGGATGAGGTGAAGTTCTACTTCCTTGTGAGGTGATAAATGATGAGTAGTGTCCTCTGCCTTTTGGTCCTCAAGAATGCCACCCGAACAAACATACCAGGTGACAAGAGTGCAGGGAGAGCAGAGGGAAGTGATGGCTGCAGATCAGCTTCCTGTAGTGGGGAGCAAACTCTGCTGAGTGTGCCGTGGGAAAAATGACTAACTTAGTAAACAGATATTTGCAGATGGAGACTTCTTAACATTTTTACAGGAAAATTAAGCAAGGTGGCAAAGTGCCTCTTGCTACAACAATTGAACCATCTTTGCTAGACTCCGGGTGCTCTGGCTTCACAGAGAAACCCCCAAACTGAAAAATGTACCTGCTAATATATTGGGCTCTAAATGTAGCCCTGGGTTAATTGAATAACAATCCCTGGGTAAGATTGAAGTGCAGGAGGGGTTGGCTACGGTTTTAAGAGCCGGTTTGCAGAAAAGGGATTTCCCGTTAAGAAATGGCATATACTGATTGTTCTCTTCCTTGCTCTGCCAAGACCTGAAGCACATCTTGGAAGCCAGGCAGAATCCGTGGAGCCAATGGAGTTCTCAAGCTCGACTTCAGCTTCTTCCCAGCTAGAAGAAGCAAGGACACGCCGGCTGAGTTCCACAGGCAACGCGCCCGTATCTGTAGACGAGGATTTAGAGATGCTACTTTGGGAACTCTCAGACAGCATACTGGAAGCCGAGCTCGACTTGGACCCAGGGAAGGATGAGGATGACCTCCTCCTTGAGCTTTCCAAGATGATTGATGATTGAACTGCATAGTCCTATGGTATATTAAAAAACAACAACAACAACAAAAAAAAAAAAACCTCTTCTTCTTGTTGGATACCCCGAGGTGATCCTTTTTCTAACTGAGGCTTTGCAATGAGACTTAAAGCACAGTTGGAACTGGTAGAAATTGGCAGGATCTGCACTCAGTTGTCCTAAGTTTCCCTGCTGGTCAGAGTTAAGGTCTTGTGCATGGTTCCGTAACTATAGGTGGCTACCTTTGATATCAAGAGGACAAAGCACTTGTTTCTTTTGGCACAGAAAGATGTCCATCGGCACGCTGTGGTGGCTGTGAATTGACGTAGTGATGGAGCGATGCTCTGAAGGCTTAAACGGAAAGCTTCTTCCTTCCGCCCCCCTTGGCACAGCTCGATGTTGGGCACATTGTGAAGCCTGGGTGTTCTGATTTCTCGGACAGTTGATACCCAAATCCCGGAGTTACTATGTCAACTCTTGACTTTTATTTGTGTATGCCATTGTTTTGACTGTAATCTTTTCAGATGATGAAGCTGTAGGGGCGGGAGGGAGCAAAATAATTATTCTAGTGTTGTGGACCAAACATGCTGCCAGGAGTGGTGGTGGTGGGGTCAGCCCACCCGGCCTTACTTTCAATTATCAGGGATGATAAAATGGTGTGAAAAGCAGCAGCTCTGCGATACGGCTACGCTACCCCCACTCCCTTCTCTTGTGCTGTACCAAAGTTCCCCCAAGCTTTGGTTGGTGCTTTTTGCTGGTGACAGTAGGACTCCAGGGCGAGTAGTCGGGACTCTCCTGCAGTAACTGGGTCAATTAAGGGTTGGTTTAAGTGCCTCCTGGTTTTTAAAATTGCTCCCCTGAGCTGCTGGCTCTGCTGCCTGCTACAGCAAATGTTCGGGTGCCATCAGCGTCGCACTTGGGCGTGGGCACTGACCCTGCGGAGGAGAGCTGAGACTCGCGTGTATTGTGTACCCTGCCGCCAGTGATCGTTTTCCCCTAGCAGATCTATTTTGAATCATTTCCCTAAATTTTAGAGGAACTTTAGGCTCTTTGTGCTATGATTTGTGAAGCTGTAGGGGCCCTCAGGCATTTGCTGCTGGCAGAGGAAAACCGCTTGTCGAATTTGTTGTAAATACTTTCTGTTTGGACAACAACGCCTGTGTGTGTGTGTGTGTGTGTGTGTGTGTGTGTGCGTGCTTTGACGACCCCCTGCGACGCCCCAGCTCCGCGAGGGAAGCTTTGAAGCGGCTCTGGGAAAACCTCTGCGGAAGAAACCGCTGCTAGTGACTTGCGGAAAAGGGACTCCACAATCAGTGAGATTGTAAAGTAGGTATGTTTATTCAGCGCTGGGCAGCACGGGAGGTCGTGGGCATGAAGATTGATGACTCTTCCTCGTCACCGCTAGTTGACCTCTTGTCTTTGCACAGACTCAGTTGCTCCTTGGCTCTTGTCCATCTGCAGGACCAGTTTCTCCCAGTTTCTTAAGACAGGCTCACTCTCTTATGAGGAGACTGACCTTGGTAAGGGCCCCAAGGCTTCTTGCTTTAGTTAATTGGCACAATGCACCATAGTTAGCAAAGACGCTAAGTAGCATCCTAGTTTAACGCTGTCAGCGCTCTATCTCTACTTGATAAGATTCTCCTAACTCCCTCTCTCACTGGAGCCCACGCAGCCCTCCGTCCTGCCGAAGGACTTCACGGGGACTTCTGCCGGCTCCGGGTGCCCGCACACAGACAGAAATGTCTTTGAGAGAAAACAATCAGGAGGAGGAGAGCTCAGAGACTGCGGCCGGCTTCGGCCACCTTCCCCTCGCTTTCCCTCTCCGTGTTCAAACCGAGCACTGTTCTGCCGTCAACCTTCGCTGCCTCTGCCCGCGGCGCTGGGCTTTCGCGTGTGCCATTGCTCCTCTACATATTTTATCCTTCCTTTTGTAAGGAATGGTCCAGCAATTCGTGTCACTAAGGGATTTGAAGGGTTAACATCGAGGCCCGGGTCTAGGTGATAAGAGAACAAAGGGGTTTTTAGGGAAAAGTTCTGACTACTGCAGGGGATGTTGCTAGAGTTTCTGAAATCCGGCGCAGAGGCTCCCAAACGAGGAGGAAGGGGGAGCTGAAGGACAATTGAAGGACAAAAGCCTGGGAGGAAGACAACCAGCATTCAGCCCGAGCAAGCCCCGAGAGACCACCAGAGACTGGTACGCAGGCGCCCCTGGGAGGGGTTTCGGATTCCGGAAACCAATTCTAATAACCCTGCCTCTTCTCGAAGTAGTAATGAATATGTATTAGCCTGGGAGCATCAAAACCAGCCGCCTTAAGTAACAGGTGTGCGTCCTGGGGGAGCAGAGACTCCCGGCGCACCCAGCGCTGCTTGCTTGCCTCTATTCGTTTAATAAATTGTAAACTTTGATTGTAATCCTATTTGGATTTATAACAGCCATTTATAACACTTTTTATATTTGTATTTTATTTAAGGCTGTCTTGCCCCCCTCCCCCCCCAGCCTCGCTGCTCGCCAATAAAGCTGGCGCAGGGGCTAAGGGATTTGAAGGGCCTGCTTGTACACCTAAGGGATTTGAGGGCCTGCTTGTACACCTTTGGGGACTGCCTCTTTTGGGGGGGGGGGGGGGTGTTAGGAGCTGCTTGTATACTTTTTTAGGCATTCCTCTGAGAGGGGGTTGGGAGCTTCGTGTATACTGGGGGGGGAGGGCCTCCCTCGAGGTGGAAGGGGGGGGGTTGGAGCGTTTCTACACTGTAGGGGCCTGCCTGTACACTTTTGGGGCCTGCCTTGGAGGGGTTGGGAACTGCTTGTACACCTTTGGGGCCTGCGTCTGCGTGGGGCGGGGGGGGGTTGGGGGGTTGGAGCTGGTTTTAACCTTTCGGGCTTGCATCTGGAGGGGGTTGGGGCCTGCCTTTGGGGGGGTGGTTGTGAGCTGCTTGTATACTGTAGGGGCCTGCTTGTACACCTTTGGGGCCTGCGTCTTGGTGGGGGTGGGAGCTGCTTGTACACTGTTAGGGCCTGCCTTGGGGGAGGGGTTGGGGCATGTGCCTTGGGGGCATGGGGTTGGGAGCTGCTTCTACGCTGTAGGGGTCTGGGTCTTGGGGGGTTGGGGCTGTTTGTACACCTTTGGGGCGTGCCTCTGGGGAGGATGGGGAGTTGCTTGTACACCTTTGGGGCCTGTGTCTGGGGGGGGGTTGGGGCCTGTGCCGGGGGGGTTGGGAGCTGCTTGTACGCTCTAGGGTCCTCTGGCAGGCTTTGGGGCCTCCCTTTGAGGGGGGCAGTTGGGAGCTGGTTGTACACCTTTGGGGCCTGAGTCTGGGGTGTGGGGGCTGGGGCTGAGGCCTGGGGCCTGGGGCATGCATCTGGGTGGTGGTGGTGGGGGGTCCAGTTCATGGGGGGGGTGGGTTGGGAGCTGCTTGTGGACAGTTGGGGTCTGCATCCGGGTGTGGCTGGGGCCTGCTTGTAGACTTCTGCAGCCTGTGTCTGGTGTTTGGGGGCTTTTCTGTAGTGTTTGGGGATTGCATTTTGGCTTTGGGATGTGTCTAGAGCTTCTGGGGCCTAGCTGTAGTGCTTGGGGCCTGCGTCTGGGGCTTTTCTGTAGCATTTTGGTAGCGTGTTTGTGATTTGGGGTCTGTATCCAGGGTTTTGCCTTTTTTGTAGTTTTCAGCTTTGTGTCTGTTTCTTTGTTGGTTGCCTGGGGTTTGGGGTTTGGATCATTAGTCAGTGTCATTAGCGTCGGGGGGTTGATATGAAGGGTTAGGGTTGTGGTTAGAGTTGTTAGGGTTAAAGAGAATAAGGACTTTAGGGTAAGGGGATCAAGGTTGTGGGAATAAAAATGTTTTTGCACAGAGTTACATCGTTTAGAGGGAAGGAAGGTGGTATTGATATATGCTTGCAGTGATAAGAAAGCTTAACAGACAACCTTGTAAAATGCAGACAACCAGAATCCTTAGAGCAATTGGGTGGAAATCACGGTGTAAGAAACATTACCACCTCAAAGAGGAAAACAGTCAAGAAAAAAATAAAATTGACTAGTAACAGGCCAGCAGCTGTGTATTTTCTGTGAAGCACTGGATAGATTGTGAACATGGATTACCCAGTCAATGGGGAAACTGGGGAGGGTCCTGGTCACCGAGAGGAAAAAAAAAATTATATAAACTGTGTTATGGAACTAGTAGGTGGCTTGTGGGACGCCTGCCATTGCAATCGTGAATAAAAATGCTACCTCACTGAGATACTTGCCTGAGCCTATGGTATTGGTTACAGAGTGTTTCTAATAAGGTGTTATGGTTTTAAGGTTTCAGGGCTAAGGCACTAGGGTTGGGTTTCAGGGTTAGGGTTTCCAGGGTTTAGGGTTAGGATTTTAAGGTTGTTAGGGTTGGAGTTACAAGGGTTAGGGTTTGGGGGTTAGTGTGTTAAGGTTTTAAAGTATTTTGTGGTTTTAGTGTTGATAGGGTTTTTAGGGTTAGGGTCTTAGGGTTTTAGTTATGGTCAGGTATTTAGGGTTAGGGTTTTAAGGTCTTATTTTTTTTTTTTTTTAAGGTTAGGGTCTCCAGCGTTAGGGCTTTGAGAATCTTTACGTTTTGGGTTAGGGTTTAGAGGGTCTTAATTTTTAGGGTTAGGGCTTTTAGGCGTAGGTCTAGTGTGGTAAATTTTATCGGGTTAGGACTGTAAGGGTTTTTAGGGTTAGGGTTTCTAGGGTTTTTTGGGGTAGGGGTTAGGGTTAGATCCGTGGGAGCCGTAGTGTTAGGGGTCAGGGTTCTTAGGGCTAAGGCCCAATATTAGGGTGGAAGGCCAAACTAAGGGGGGAGCCCCCCCCAAAATTGAAGGGTCGAAGCCCCAATTTAGGGGAAGAAACGTCAAAATTGTGGGGTCCCCCAAAATTGGGCGGAAGAGCTCTTAATATTGGGGGAAACCCAAAAAAGGAGGGTGGGAGAGCCTAAAATTGGGGGGACCCCCCAAATTGGTTGTGTCCCCCCCCAAATTGGTTGTGTCCCCCTCAAAATTGGTTGTGTCCCCCCCAATTAGGGGAGGAACCCCCAAAATTGGGTGGGCGAACCCCCATATTGGGGGGGCAGAACACTTAAATGGAAGTGTGAAATTCCAGAATTGAATGTGGACCCCCCAGAACAGTCTTCAGGGGTTTAGTGTGGTAAATTTTATCGGGTTAGGGCTGTAAGGGTTTTTAGGGTTAGGGTTTCTAGGGTTTGTTGGGGTAGGGGTTAGGGTTAGATCCGTGGTTGCCACAGCGTTAGGGGTCAAGGTTCTTAGGGGTTAGGCCTAATATTAGGGCGGAAGGCCAAAATAAGAGGGTGGG
Source organism: Anser anser (assembly GCF_964211835.1). NCBI lineage: Eukaryota > Metazoa > Chordata > Aves > Anseriformes > Anatidae > Anser > Anser anser. Next base: position 90,225 of record NW_028153728.1, read on the forward strand.
AGCCCCCCCCAAAATTGAAGGGTTGAAGCCCCAAGTTAGGGGAAGGAACATCAAAATTGTGGGGTCCCCCAAAATTGGGCGGAAGAACTTTTAATATTAGGGGGGAACCCAAAAAAGGAGGGTGGGGGACTCTACAATCGGTTGTGTCCCCCCCAAATTAGGGGAGGAACCCCCAAAATTGGGTGGGCGAACCCCCAAATTGGGGGGAAGAAGACTTAAATGGAAGTGTGAAATTCCAGAATTGAATGTGGACCCCCCCCAGACCTGGGGAGGAATCCCCAAACTTGGGGGGGACCCCCAAAATTGGGGTTAAAGCCCCAGATCCCGGGGAGCTAAGCCCCAAATTAAGGGAAGGAACCTCAAACATGTGGTGAGAACCCCAACATTGGGGGAAAGAACCTTAATATTAGGGTGGCAGGCCAAGAAAGGATGGTGGGGGCCTCCAAAATTGTGGAGGGCTTGGAACTGGGGGGAATCCCCAAAATGGAGGGGGAACCCCAAAAGTGGGGGGGGGGCGAAGCACCAAATTAGGGGAAGGAACCCCAAAATTGTGGGGAAGAACTCTGAAATGGAGAGCTGAAAACCCGAAATTGAGGGGAAACCCCCCAAAACGGCGGGAAAACCCTCCATAAACACGAAACCGGTAATGTAACAGAGCAAAAAATGGCGTCCTACGCCACGCTGCGAGGCTCAATTTTCTGGGGAGTGCTGGGAAATGTAGTTCTTGGCCACCGGGTTTCCGGGAGTCCATATTGTTTTCCCAGAGCATGCCGGGAGATGTAGTTCTCGGACACTGGGCTTCCGGGAGGCCATGTTGGTTTCCCATCTTTGCTAGACTCCGGGTGCTCTGGCTTCACAGATGTAAGAAATGGTCCAGCAATTCGTGCCACTAAGGGGTTTTGAAGGGTTAACATTGAGGCCTGGGTTTAGGCGAGAAGAGAACAAAGGGATTTCTTCGGAGAAAAACTGCTGACTTTGCACGAATGTGCAGTAACTTCTGACAGCCGGCCAAGAGACCACTAGATAAGGAGGAAGAATATGAGCCTCCCTGTCCGAGCGGCCCCCAAGAAACTAACAGAGACTGATAAGCAGGCGCACCTGGGAGGACTTCGGATTCGGGAAACCAATTATAATAACCCTGCCTCTTCTAGAAGTAGTAATGAATATGTATTAGCCTAGGAGCATAAAAACCAGCCGCCTTACGTAACAGGTGTGCGTCCCGGTGGAGCAGAGACTCCCGGCGCACCCAGCGCTGTTTGCTTGCCTCTATTCGTTTAATAAATTGTAAACTCTGATTGTAATCCTATTTGGAACTCAGTCATTTATAACAATTGGGGGCTCGTCCGGGATGGTCTTGGTTCCTGAATTCTGACTTGATCTAGGAGGGGCGCCCCCACCATTTGGTGGCTCCTGTTCGAGTCAGGTCAGGGCTAATGCCATCTTGAACCTGAATAAGGGCAAGCAAAGATTTAGATTTTTTTATGAGCTCCCTTTGCCGGCTGCAGCACTGTATTTTGCCCGTAATTCTGCGCGCGAAGATCCGAACGAAGACGACGGAGTCGTAAGTATTTAAGGCGTATACCGTTCGGTTGGGTGGGTTTCGGTTGCCTGTGTGTGTGAGAGTGTGACTGAGACGGAACGTAGTTCCGAAGCGATTGTGGAGGTCTTCTAACCGCGGTTCCAATCTCCCGCGAGGGACTTGGCCGGTGAAGGACCGAAGCGATTCCTATAGGATTCGTGGGTGGGTGATAGGTCCTAAACCCCCTGCAAGACACTCTCACTAAGGCAACCAAGGGCTGTAGGAATTGCCACAGTAAAATTCCTAGATGGGTCAGACAAAATTGAAGACCCGGGACCAGAGAAAAGGGAGCAAATTACCAGACATACCACCAGAAAGTCCATTAGGGATAATGATTAGAAATTGGAACGATAGGGGCCCCGGAAAAGGGAAAAAGTAAATTAAAAATGGTTCAGTATTGTATGACAGAATGGCCAAAGGAGCCTTTAAGACCACATGTCTTTTGGCCCGTTTTCGGATCCTTTGAAGACTGGGTTTGCCAGGCCTTAAATATACATGTTAATTCAAAGGAACCTTTTAGCCAGGAGGAAAGTGATTATGCAGGATTATGGATCAGGATCTCACGTCCTTTTCCAGCCTCAATATTTACACTAAAAGCAGACGAGAAGTTTGACGAAGAAGAGAACAAAAAAATAAAAAATAAAAAAAAAAAAAAGGAAAAAGAAAAAGATGATGAATGGGAGTCATTGGATAACCTACCACCTCTATATCCTAACAATCCACCCCCGGTGGTGCATCTTGTAATCCTGTTTTGTTCTTAAATGTTTTGACTGTGTCAAGGAGGAAGGTGGGAGCATTATCTAAGTAACAGTTTAGAAGTTTGGGTATATTCGCGGTGGTGTTCGGTCAGTTTCCCAAGTATCGGGGGAGCAGGGCTGACTGATTATCAAAGTGGTAGAACGGAGAGTCACTTCTTTGGTGGTTCGGGCCTGAGCCCTGGGAATTTGGTAAGAAGGGGGAGAGCGAATTTATTTAGGCCTCAATACCTTTTTAAAACCCCATCTTGACGGATACACAGGAGTGATTCCTTGTTTTGTGTAGGCTTACTAACAAAGTGCATGAGAAAAATTAGCATTTGGCTTGAAATTCGGTCTTATTGAAATGTAAATTTTGTGGAAAAGGTGTTATTGTTTGTCTAGAAGACAGAAGGCTGAGTGCTTCAGGTGTTTTTCCGAAGTCCTGCGGATTTATGATTGGAATGGGGCTCATTAATAATCTGAAATAGTAAAGTTTGTATGTGGAAAGAAGAGTTTAATCCCAGAGAATTGGGACATTTGGGAAGAAGATTAGGAAAAGATAGTAAAAACCTGCAATAAAAAGGTTTGCGTGGAAATTGAAACAAGGGACAGTAACTAATATAAATAAATAAAAGGGAATGGGAAATCAAGGAAAAGGGGAAAATCCAAAAAAAAAAAAAAAAAAAAGACGTCCTAAAAAAGAAAAAGCCTCCTTGGGTGCATATTGGCACATTGGAAGGATATTGTTAGAAATGGGGGCACAGAAAGCAAGAGGACTTTCACTAAGTATTGCAATCAATGGTGGCCACTATATAAACTAAATGGCCACTTTATGGATCAATCGACTATAACAGTGTCTTGCAATTAATGTTTTTGAGGAGAGAAGGGAAATAGGATGAAATGTTGTATAGTGATATGTTGTTTCAGCATGTTGGAGGGAAAAGGTTTGGAATTAAGTTGGCCCCTGACTGAGCCTTTGGTGTTGGCATTAGAAAAGTACGGGCTGGAGAAAGATAAAGGAAGTGTTAAAAGGGTTGTTGAAGGTGTTAAAGGTTGTGTGGCATGTAGTATTTAACAGAGCTGTTTGAAGTTGAATGAGCAGGGGAAGAGGATGTAGGAATGTTAATAGTTCCGCCTCAACCCGAGGCTGAGATCTCTAAATCGCGGTGTGAGCCCTCTGGGGCAGGGGGACCGTGATGGGTCCGAGAGAGTTGTCGTGGAAACAGAAAAGCAGCTAACTTTTGAAACAACCTGAGTTCGTGTGTGAGCTCAGATTGCCAATGGGACCGCTCAGGGAACTTTCAACCATTGCATTCCCCTGACCGACCCCCTCACTGAGACCCTAATCACCCCGGAAATTATGTAAATACTAAAATCTGGTTAAATTGGCTATTGGGAATTGAGAATCTGTTCCAACAAGGTCCAAAAGAAACCCCTATGGAATTTATGGAATTTTTGAATTTCTGGACCAACTTTGAAATGCAATGAAAAAAAAAAAAAATGGACCTGGCTTAAAAAAAAAAAAAAAAAAAAAAAAAAAAAAAGAGAGAGAGGCAACTGGCTAACCTCTTTCCAGGGCAATCAGCCCCTGATATCAGAAAGAAATTGTCTTAGGCTGCAGGACAAACAACAGTCAGGAATGATGGGGACCTGGGGCATCTACCCTAGCAGGTCCACTAGTTGAAATAAAGCTAGGAAACGAAGACAGGCTTGAATTTTTTGTTGGTTATGGGAGCTTCTTTCTCTGTGTTAATTAGGCTGTAAATGTAATAGGAGCAACATATTCAGTGTTAAATAGTTTAAAAGGACGATTAGGAACTAAGACAACTACAATAATTGGAGCCACAGGGAAAGAGGAAGAATGGTCATTCTTACGACCCCTTGATTTGCGTTTTGGGGGTGAGGAACTAACCCATAAATTTTAGTATGTACCAGAATGCCCGATGCCACTCTTGGGACGGGATCTATTAGCCAAATTAGATGCAACAATAACCTTTGAGGATGGAGAATTAATAATGAAGGTACCTGAGTCCAAAGTAGGCCAAATCCTAATGATCAAAGATAAACCCTTTGTTAATATTCCAAGAGAAGTAGAAAATGCAGTTATAGCAACAGTACGGGAAACAGATGTACCAGGGAAGTCGAAACTGGCACAACTGGTAAAGGTGGAATTAAAGGAAGGAGCCAAACCTGTTTGAATCAAACAATATCCACTTAAGATAGAAGCTAGGCACGGGAATAGTGAAAATTATTGACAAATTTCTCAAATATCAGATTCTGGAAGAATGTAAATCGGAATACAATACTCCAATTTTTCCAGTAAAGAAGCCGAATGGCGAGTATAGATCTGTACAAGATCTTAGAGCAATAAATGAAATAACAAAGGATATTCACCCGGTAGTAGCTAATCCTTACACATTGTTAACATCTGTGAAAGAGAAATATAAATGGTTTACCGTGATAGATTTAAAGGATGCCTTCTTTTGCATACCTCTTGATAAAGATAGTAGAAAATTATTTGCCTTCAAATGGGAAAACGTATTGAAGTTTTTGGACCACATATGGTAACAACCGTTTTGGAACAAAGGGGGGGGGCACTGGTTATCACCCAGCCGGATGATGAAATATCAGGCAATCCTAACTGAACAAGATGACATAACCTTGAAAACGACTAACCTGTTATATCCAGCAGTATTTCTAGGAACCGTTCCAGAAGAAGGACCGTTGGAACACAGTTGTGTGCAAATAATCGAACATACGCCAGCCACAAAGATTTGAAGGATGTACCCCTTGAAAGGTATTCAGTGGGAATACCACACTCCGTGGCACCCACAAAGCTCAGGGAAAGTAGAAAGGATGAATCAAACAATAAAACAACAATTGGCTAAGTTAATGATCGAGACACAGCTGCCCTGGACGAAATGCTTACCATTGGCACTTTTAAACATAAGAACTAAACCACACAGTGAGACTGGATTATCATCATATGAAATGTTATATGGTATGCCTTATTCTCAAGGGATGCCCCTAGGGAACAATGTAGTTGAGGATCATAGTATCCAGAAATACATAATTACCATTGGAAGGAGATTACAGGAGATAAGAGAAATTGGGATGATGACTCAGACACCACCTTTAGGATTTGCTATTCATAAAATACAACCAGGAGACAAGGTCTTAATAAAAACCTGGAGAGAAGAATCATTGAACCCCCGATGGGAGGGACTGTACCTTGTTTTACTTACTACTGAAACAGCTGTGAGAACAGCAAGAAGGGGTTGGACCCACGCATCCAGAATAAAAGGACCAATAACTACCGAAGCCTGGAGGGTTGAGTCCACTCCTGGGGAACTGAAACTGAGACTAAAGAGGAACTGATATCCCAGCAATGAGGTTCTGCATGAATTAAGGGCACTGGATAAAGAGGACAAGGCTGAAGGGAGGAAAGGGAGAAGGCAAGACCGGGGTAGGACCCTCCACTGCGGCGTGTATGGTCTACCGAGGGAGGCAACCCCTATGGGTATTGACCGCCGAGTGAGAGTGCCTCGACCGGACTTCTCCCACACCAAGATCAGTTTGTCCTGAGAAAAATAACATGAGAACCTTTTAAACCCATAATAAAATTGTGATTAGTTTTTCCAGGAGCTGGATCACCCTGAAGGGCTGAATGGTAACACAAGCTCTGAAAGCGGGCCCAACCCCCTGATTGAAGGCGCTTCCCACACTCTCAAGATTGGACGGCGAAAAAGGCTTATAATATGACAGGTCGCCAAAGAGAACTGAATTGTGACTGTAAGTGGAAACCCAACGTGGGAGCTTGGAAGCGTGCATATACGAGTACAAACGGGGCAGACATTGTAACAGGACCACTCGGTAACAAGGACACTCTGTATTATCACGCCCCAAAGGGTAAAGATGGATGGGATGGTCATTTTCCAAACGGGACGTGGGCCCTAAAGGGACATTATTGGGTGTGTGGCAAACATGCTTACAAGAGGCTACCTGGAAACTGGTCGGGAATATGCTATGGGGGGTACATAAGACCCTTGTTCTTTTTATTGTCACAAACACAAGGAAATCATTTAGGAATAAGATTATATGATGACCTGAACAGAGTAAAACGATCTATTGATACTTCCTTATCCGGGGATAGTGCCCAAAAATGGGGAAAGGATGAATGGCCTCCTGAAAGAATCATACAGCATTATGGGCCAGCCACCTGGAACCCAAATGAGTTGATATCAGGAGCCCGAGAACCTATTTATAATTTGAACCGAATAATTAGGTTGCAAGCTATCCTCGAAGTTGTAACAAATCAAACAGCGACAGCCTTGGATCTTTTGGCTGACCAATCCACTCAAATGAGAAATGCTATATTCCAACATAGAATGGTCTTAGACTATTTACTAGCAGAAGAAGGGGGAGTATGTGGAAAACTGAACGATTCTAATTGTTGTCTACAGATTGATGATAATGGAAAAGTGGTCAAGCAGATAACAAAGGAAATTAGAAAGCTAGCCCACGTCCCAGTACAAACTTGGAAGGGTATGGATTGGGATTTCTTTTCATGGTTGCCTGGTGAACCATGGGTTAAAAGGATGCTGTTTTTATTTTTATGTGGTATAGTGACATTATTGTTTATACCTTTTATGATACCTTGCTTTACGTTGTTGATACGGCGAGTAATAAATAGCACCCAATTTGTGATGACTTCAGTGGAGAGAAAAGGTGACGTGTCGATAATGATGCTTAAGAAGTGGACACCCCGAGAACTGACTGATGAAATCCAATTGTTACTGACAAAGGTTGAAGGAGAGACACGAATTGATGATTAAAAAAAAAAAAGGGAGGAATTGTAAGAAATGGTCCAGCAATTCGTGCCACTAAGGGGTTTTGAAGGGTTAACATTGAGGCCTGGGTTTAGGCGAGAAGAGAACAAAGGGATTTCTTCAGAGAAAAACTGCTGACTTTGCACGAATGTGCAGTAACTTCTGACAGCCGGCCAAGAGACCACTAGATAAGGAGGAAGAATATGAGCCTCCCTGTCCGAGCGGCCCCCAAGAAACTAACAGAGACTGATAAGCAGGCGCACCTGGGAGGACTTCGGATTCGGGAAACCAATTATAATAACCCTGCCTCTTCTAGAAGTAGTAATGAATATGTATTAGCCTAGGAGCATAAAAACCAGCCGCCTTACGTAACAGGTGTGCGTCCCGGTGGAGCAGAGACTCCCGGCGCACCCAGCGCTGTTTGCTTGCCTCTATTCGTTTAATAAATTGTAAACTCTGATTGTAATCCTATTTGGAACTCAGTCATTTATAACACAGAGAAACCCCCAAACTGAAAAATGTACCTGCTAATATATTGGGCTCTAAATGTAGCCCTGGGTTAATTGAATAACAATCCCTGGGTAAGATTGAAGTGCAGGAGGGGTTGGCTACGGTTTTAAGAGCCGGTTTGCAGAAAAGGGATTTCCCGTTAAGAAATGGCATATACTGATTGTTCTCTTCCTTGCTCTGCCAAGACCTGAAGCACATCTTGGAAGCCAGGCAGAATCCGTGGAGCCAATGGAGTTCTCAAGCTCGACTTCAGCTTCTTCCCAGCTAGAAGAAGCAAGGACACGCCGGCTGAGTTCCACAGGCAACGCGCCCGTATCTGTAGACGAGGATTTAGAGATGCTACTTTGGGAACTCTCAGACAGCATACTGGAAGCCGAGCTCGACTTGGACCCAGGGAAGGATGAGGATGACCTCCTCCTTGAGCTTTCCAAGATGATTGATGATTGAACTGCATAGTCCTATGGTATATTAAAAAACAACAACAACAACAACAAAAAAAACCTCTTCTTCTTGTTGGATACCCCGAGGTGATCCTTTTTCTAACTGAGGCTTTGCAATGAGACTTAAAGCACAGTTGGAACTGGTAGAAATTGGCAGGATCTGCACTCAGTTGTCCTAAGTTTTCCTGCTGGTCAGAGTTAAGGTCTTGTGCATGGTTCCGTAACTATAGGTGGCTACCTTTGATATCAAGAGGACAAAGCACTTGTTTCTTTTGGCACAGAAAGATGTCCATCGGCACGCTGTGGTGGCTGTGAATTGACGTAGTGATGGAGCGATGCTCTGAAGGCTTAAACGGAAAGCTTCTTCCTTCCGCCCCCCTTGGCACAGCTCGATGTTGGGCACATTGTGAAGCCTGGGTGTTCTGATTTCTCGGACAGTTGATACCCAAATCCCGGAGTTACTATGTCAACTCTTGACTTTTATTTGTGTATGCCATTGTTTTGACTGTAATCTTTTCAGATGATGAAGCTGTAGGGGCGGGAGGGAGCAAAATAATTATTCTAGTGTTGTGGACCAAACATGCTGCCAGGAGTGGTGGTGGTGGGGTCAGCCCACCCGGCCTTACTTTCAATTATCAGGGATGATAAAATGGTGTGAAAAGCAGCAGCTCTGCGATACGGCTACGCTACCCCCACTCCCTTCTCTTGTGCTGTACCAAAGTTCCCCCAAGCTTTGGTTGGTGCTTTTTGCTGGTGACAGTAGGACTCCAGGGCGAGTAGTCGGGACTCTCCTGCAGTAACTGGGTCAATTAAGGGTTGGTTTAAGTGCCTCCTGGTTTTTAAAATTGCTCCCCTGAGCTGCTGGCTCTGCTGCCTGCTACAGCAAATGTTCGGGTGCCATCAGCGTCGCACTTGGGCGTGGGCACTGACCCTGCGGAGGAGAGCTGAGACTCGCGTGTATTGTGTACCCTGCCGCCAGTGATCGTTTTCCCCTAGCAGATCTATTTTGAATCATTTCCCTAAATTTTAGAGGAACTTTAGGCTCTTTGTGCTATGATTTGTGAAGCTGTAGGGGCCCTCAGGCATTTGCTGCTGGCAGAGGAAAACCGCTTGTCGAATTTGTTGTAAATACTTTCTGTTTGGACAACAACGCCTGTGTGTGTGTGTGTGTGTGTGTGTGTGTGTGTGTGTGTGTGCGTGCTTTGACGACCCCCTGCGACGCCCCAGCTCCGCGAGGGAAGCTTTGAAGCGGCTCTGGGAAAACCTCTGCGGAAGAAACCGCTGCTAGTGACTTGCGGAAAAGGGACTCCACAATCAGTGAGATTGTAAAGTAGGTATGTTTATTCAGCGCTGGGCAGCACGGGAGGTCGTGGGCATGAAGATTGATGACTCTTCCTCGTCACCGCTAGTTGACCTCTTGTCTTTGCACAGACTCAGTTGCTCCTTGGCTCTTGTCCATCTGCAGGACCAGTTTCTCCCAGTTTCTTAAGACAGGCTCACTCTCTTATGAGGAGACTGACCTTGGTAAGGGGCCCAAGGCTTCTTGCTTTAGTTAATTGGCACAATGCACCATAGTTAGCAAAGACGCTAAGTAGCATCCTAGTTTAACGCTGTCAGCGCTCTATCTCTACTTGATAAGATTCTCCTAACTCCCTCTCTCACTGGAGCCCACGCAGCCCTCCGTCCTGCCGAAGGACTTCACGGAGACTTCTGCCGGCTCCGGGTGCCCGCACACAGACAGAAATGGCTTTGAGAGAAAACAATCAGGAGGAGGAGAGCTCAGAGACTGCGGCCGGCTTCGGCCACCTTCCCCTCGCTTTCCCTCTCCGTGTTCAAACCGAGCACTGTTCTGCCGTCAACCTTCGCTGCCTCTGCCCGCGGCGCTGGGCTTTCGCGTGTGCCATTGCTCCTCTACATATTTTATCCTTCCTTTTGTAAGGAATGGTCCAGCAATTCGTGTCACTAAGGGATTTGAAGGGTTAACATCGAGGCCCGGGTCTAGGTGATAAGAGAACAAAGGGGTTTTTAGGGAAAAGTGCTGACTACTGCAGGGGATGTTGCTAGAGTTTCTGAAATCCGGCGCAGAGGCTCCCAAACGAGGAGGAAGGGGGAGCTGAAGGACAATTGAAGGACAAAAGCCTGGGAGGAAGACAACCAGCATTCAGCCCGAGCAAGCCCCGAGAGACCACCAGAGACTGGTACGCAGGCGCCCCTGGGAGGGGTTTCGGATTCCGGAAACCAATTCTAATAACCCTGCCTCTTCTCGAAGTAGTAATGAATATGTATTAGCCTGGGAGCATCAAAACCAGCCGCCTTACGTAACAGGTGTGCGTCCTGGGGGAGCAGAGACTCCCGGCGCATCCAGCGCTGCTTGCTTGCCTCTATTCGTTTAATAAATTGTAAACTTTGATTGTAATCCTATTTGGATTTATAACAGCCATTTATAACACTTTTTATATTTGTATTTTATTTAAGGCTGTCTTGCCCCCCTCCCCCCCCAGCCTCGCTGCTCGCCAATAAAGCTGGCGCAGGGGCTAAGGGATTTGAAGGGCCTGCTTGTACACCTAAGGGATTTGAGGGCCTGCTTGTACACCTTTGGGGACTGCCTCTTTTAGGGGGGGGGGGGGGGGGTGTTAGGAGCTGCTTGTATACTTTTTTAGGCATTCCTCTGAGAGGGGGTTGGGAGCTTCGTGTATACTGGGGGGGGAGGGCCTCCCTCGAGGTGGAAGGGGGGGGGGTTGGAGCGTTTCTACACTGTAGGGGCCTGCCTGTACACTTTTGGGGCCTGCCTTGGAGGGGTTGGGAACTGCTTGTACACCTTTGGGGCCTGCGTCTGCGCGGGGCGGGGGGGGTTGGGGGGTTGGAGCTGGTTTTAACCTTTCGGGCTTGCATCTGGAGGGGGTTGGGGCCTGCCTTTGCGGGGGTGGCTGTGAGCTGCTTGTATACTGTAGGGGCCTGCTTGTACACCTTTGGGGCCTGCGTCTGGGGGGGGGGTGGGAGCTGCTTGTACACTGTTAGGGCCTGCCTTGGGGGAGGGGTTGGGGCATGTGCCTTGGGGGCATGGGGTTGGGAGCTGCTTCTACGCTGTAGGGGTCTGGGTCTTGGGGGGTTGGGGCTGTTTGTACACCTTTGGGGCGTGCCTCTGGGGAGGATGGGGAGTTGCTTGTACACCTTTGGGGCCTGTGTCTGGGGGGGGGTTGGGGCCTGTGCCGGGGGGGTTGGGAGCTGCTTGTACGCTCTAGGGTCCTCTGGCAGGCTTTGGGGCCTCCCTTTGAGGGGGGCAGTTGGGAGCTGGTTGTACACCTTTGGGGCCTGAGTCTGGGGTGTGGGGGCTGGGGCTGAGGCCTGGGGCCTGGGGCATGCATCTGGGTGGTGGTGGTGGGGGGTCCAGTTCATGGGGGGGGTGGGTTGGGAGCTGCTTGTGGACAGTTGGGGTCTGCATCCGGGTGTGGCTGGGGCCTGCTTGTAGACTTCTGCAGCCTGTGTCTGGTGTTTGGGGGCTTTTCTGTAGTGTTTGGGGATTGCATTTTGGCTTTGGGATGTGTCTAGAGCTTCTGGGGCCTAGCTGTAGTGCTTGGGGCCTGCGTCTGGGGCTTTTCTGTAGCATTTTGGTAGCGTGTTTGTGATTTGGGGTCTGTATCCAGGGTTTTGCCTTTTTTGTAGTTTTCAGCTTTGTGTCTGTTTCTTTGTTGGTTGCCTGGGGTTTGGGGTTTGGATCATTAGTCAGTGTCATTAGCGTCGGGGGGTTGATATGAAGGGTTAGGGTTGTGGTTAGAGTTGTTAGGGTTAAAGAGAATAAGGATTTTAGGGTAAGGGGATCAAGGTTGTGGGAATAAAAATGTTTTTGCACAGAGTTACATCGTTTAGAGGGAAGGAAGGTGGTATTGATATATGCTTGCAGTGATAAGAAAGCTTAACAGACAACCTTGTAAAATGCAGACAACCAGAATCCTTAGAGCAATTGGGTGGAAATCACGGTGTAAGAAACATTACCACCTCAAAGAGGAAAACAGTCAAGAAAAAAATAAAATTGACTAGTAACAGGCCAGCAGCTGTGTATTTTCTGTGAAGCACTGGATAGATTGTGAACATGGATTACCCAGTCAATGGGGAAACTGGGGAGGGTCCTGGTCACCGAGAGGAAAAAAAAAATTATATAAACTGTGTTATGGAACTAGTAGGTGGCTTGTGGGACGCCTGCCATTGCAATCGTGAATAAAAATGCTACCTCACTGAGATACTTGCCTGAGCCTATGGTATTGGTTACAGAGTGTTTCTAATAAGGTGTTAGGGTTTTAAGGTTTCAGGGCTAAGGCACTAGGGTTGGGTTTCAGGGTTAGGGTTTCCAGGGTTTAGGGTTAGGATTTTAAGGTTGTTAGGGTTGGAGTTATAAGGGTTAGGGTTTGGGGGTTAGTGTGTTAAGGTTTTAAAGTATTTTGTGGTTTTAGTGTTGATAGGGTTTTTAGGGTTAGGGTCTTAGGGTTTTAGTTATGGTCAGGTATTTAGGGTTAGGGTTTTAAGGTCTTATTTTTTTTTTTTTTAAGGTTAGGGTCTCCAGCGTTAGGGCTTTGAGAATCTTTACGTTTTGGGTTAGGGTTTAGAGGGTCTTAATTTTTAGGGTTAGGGCTTTTAGGCGTAGGTCTAGTGTGGTAAATTTTATCGGGTTAGGACTGTAAGGGTTTTTAGGGTTAGGGTTTCTAGGGTTTTTTGGGGTAGGGGTTAGGGTTAGATCCGTGGGAGCCGTAGTGTTAGGGGTCAGGGTTCTTAGGGCTAAGGCCCAATATTAGGGTGGAAGGCCAAACTAAGGGGGGAGCCCCCCCCAAAATTGAAGGGTCGAAGCCCCAATTTAGGGGAAGAAACGTCAAAATTGTGGGGTCCCCCAAAATTGGGCGGAAGAGCTCTTAATATTGGGGGAAACCCAAAAAAGGAGGGTGGGGGACTCTAAAATTGGTTGTGTCCCCCCCAAAATTGGTTGTGTCCCCCCCCAAATTGGTTGTGTCCCCCCCAATTAGGGGAGGAACCCCCAAAATTGGGTGGGCGGACCCCCATATTGGGGGGGCAGAACACTTAAATGGAAGTGTGAAATTCCAGAATTGAATGTGGACCCCCCAGAACAGTCTTCAGGGGTTTAGTGTGGTAAATTTTATCGGGTTAGGGCTGTAAGGGTTTTTAGGGTTAGGGTTTCTAGGGTTTGTTGGGGTAGGGGTTAGGGTTAGATCCGTGGTTGCCATAGCGTTAGGGGTCAAGGTTCTTAGGGGTTAGGCCTAATATTAGGGCGGAAGGCCAAAATAAGAGGGTGGGAGCCCCCCCCAAAATTGAAGGGTTGAAGCCCCAAGTTAGGGGAAGGAACGTCAAAATTGTGGGGTCCCCCAAAATTGGGCGGAAGAACTTTTAATATTAGGGGGGAACCCAAAAAAGGAGGGTGGGGGACTCTACAATCGGTTGTGTCCCCCCCAAATTAGGGGAGGAACCCCCAAAATTGGGTGGGCGAACCCCCAAATTGGGGGGAAGAAGACTTAAATGGAAGTGTGAAATTCCAGAATTGAATGTGGACCCCCCCCAGACCTGGGGAGGAATCCCCAAACTTGGGGGGGACCCCCAAAATTGGGGTTAAAGCCCCAGATCCCGGGGAGCTAAGCCCCAAATTAAGGGAAGGAACCTCAAACATGTGGTGAGAACCCCAACATTGGGGGAAAGAACCTTAATATTAGGGTGGCAGGCCAAGAAAGGATGGTGGGGGCCTCCAAAATTGTGGGGGGCTTGGAACTGGGGGGAATCTCCAAAATGGAGGGGGAACCCCAAAAGTGGGGGGGGGGCGAAGCACCAAATTAGGGGAAGGAACCCCAAAGTTGCGGGGAAGAACTCTGAAATGGAGAGCTGAAAACCCGAAATTGAGGGGAAACCCCCCAAAACGGCGGGAAAACCCTCCATAAACACGAAACCGGTAATGTAACAGAGCAAAAAATGGCGTCCTACGCCACGCTGCGAGGCTCAATTTTCTGGGGAGTGCTGGGAAATGTAGTTCTTGGCCACCGGGTTTCCGGGAGTCCATATTGTTTTCCCAGAGCATGCCGGGAGATGTAGTTCTCGGACACTGGGCTTCCGGGAGGCCATGTTGGTTTCCCATCTTTGCTAGACTCCGGGTGCTCTGGCTTCACAGAGAAACCCCCAAACTGAAAAATGTACCTGCTAATATATTGGGCTCTAAATGTAGCCCTGGGTTAATTGAATAACAATCCCTGGGTAAGATTGAAGTGCAGGAGGGGTTGGCTACGGTTTTAAGAGCCGGTTTGCAGAAAAGGGATTTCCCGTTAAGAAATGGCATATACTGATTGTTCTCTTCCTTGCTCTGCCAAGACCTGAAGCACATCTTGGAAGCCAGGCAGAATCCGTGGAGCCAATGGAGTTCTCAAGCTCGACTTCAGCTTCTTCCCAGCTAGAAGAAGCAAGGACACGCCGGCTGAGTTCCACAGGCAACGCGCCCGTATCTGTAGACGAGGATTTAGAGATGCTACTTTGGGAACTCTCAGACGGCGTACTGGAAGCCGAGCCCGACTTGGACCCAGGGAAGGATGAGGATGACCTCCTCCTTGAGCTTTCCAAGATGATTGATGATTGAACTGCATAGTCCTATGGTATATTAAAAAAAAAAAAAAAGAAAAAAAAGAAAACAACTCTTCTTCTTGTTGGATACCCTGAGGTGATCCTTTTTCTAACTGAGGCTTTGCAATGAGACTTAAAGCACAGTTGGAACTGGTAGAAATTGGCAGGATCTGCACTCAGTTGTCCTAAGTTTTCCTGCTGGTCAGAGTTAAGGTCTTGTGCATGGTTCCGTAACTATAGGTGGCTACCTTTGATATCAAGAGGACAAAGCACTTGTTTCTTTTGGCACAGAAAGATGTCCATCGGCACGCTGTGGTGGCTGTGAATTGACGTAGTGATGGAGCGATGCTCTGAAGGCTTAAACGGAAAGCTTCTTCCTTCCGCCCCCCTTGGCACAGCTCGATGTTGGGCACATTGTGAAGCCTGGGTGTTCTGATTTCTCGGACAGTTGATACCCAAATCCCGGAGTTACTATGTCAACTCTTGACTTTTATTTGTGTATGCCATTGTTTTGACTGTAATCTTTTCAGATGATGAAGCTGTAGGGGCGGGAGGGAGCAAAATAATTATTCTAGTGTTGTGGACCAAACATGCTGCCAGGAGTGGTGGTGGTGGGGTCAGCCCACCCGGCCTTACTTTCAATTATCAGGGATGATAAAATGGTGTGAAAAGCAGCAGCTCTGCGATACGGCTACGCTACCCCCACTCCCTTCTCTTGTGCTGTACCAAAGTTCCCCCAAGCTTTGGTTGGTGCTTTTTGCTGGTGACAGTAGGACTCCAGGGCGAGTAGTCGGGACTCTCCTGCAGTAACTGGGTCAATTAAGGGTTGGTTTAAGTGCCTCCTGGTTTTTAAAATTGCTCCCCTGAGCTGCTGGCTCTGCTGCCTGCTACAGCAAATGTTCGGGTGCCATCAGCGTCGCACTTGGGCGTGGGCACTGACCCTGCGGAGGAGAGCTGAGACTCGCGTGTATTGTGTACCCTGCCGCCAGTGATCGTTTTCCCCTAGCAGATCTATTTTGAATCATTTCCCTAAATTTTAGAGGAACTTTAGGCTCTTTGTGCTATGATTTGTGAAGCTGTAGGGGCCCTCAGGCATTTGCTGCTGGCAGAGGAAAACCGCTTGTCGAATTTGTTGTAAATACTTTCTGTTTGGACAACAACGCCTGTGTGTGTGTGTGTGTGTGTGTGTGTGTGTGTGTGTGTGCGCGTGCTTTGACGACCCCCTGCGACGCCCCAGCTCCGCGAGGGAAGCTTTGAAGCGGCTCTGGGAAAACCTCTGCGGAAGAAACCGCTGCTAGTGACTTGCGGAAAAGGGACTCCACAATCAGTGAGATTGTAAAGTAGGTATGTTTATTCAGCGCTGGGCAGCACGGGAGGTCGTGGGCATGAAGATTGATGACTCTTCCTCGTCACCGCTAGTTGACCTCTTGTCTTTGCACAGACTCAGTTGCTCCTTGGCTCTTGTCCATCTGCAGGACCAGTTTCTCCCAGTTTCTTAAGACAGGCTCACTCTCTTATGAGGAGACTGACCTTGGTAAGGGGCCCAAGGCTTCTTGCTTTAGTTAATTGGCACAATGCACCATAGTTAGCAAAGACGCTAAGTAGCATCCTAGTTTAACGCTGTCAGCGCTCTATCTCTACTTGATAAGATTCTCCTAACTCCCTCTCTCACTGGAGCCCACGCAGCCCTCCGTCCTGCCGAAGGACTTCACGGAGACTTCTGCCGGCTCCGGGTGCCCGCACACAGACAGAAATGGCTTTGAGAGAAAACAATCAGGAGGAGGAGAGCTCAGAGACTGCGGCCGGCTTCGGCCACCTTCCCCTCGCTTTCCCTCTCCGTGTTCAAACCGAGCACTGTTCTGCCGTCAACCTTCGCTGCCTCTGCCCGCGGCGCTGGGCTTTCGCGTGTGCCATTGCTCCTCTACATATTTTATCCTTCCTTTTGTAAGGAATGGTCCAGCAATTCGTGTCACTAAGGGATTTGAAGGGTTAACATCGAGGCCCGGGTCTAGGTGATAAGAGAACAAAGGGGTTTTTAGGGAAAAGTGCTGACTACTGCAGGGGATGTTGCTAGAGTTTCTGAAATCCGGCGCAGAGGCTCCCAAACGAGGAGGAAGGGGGAGCTGAAGGACAATTGAAGGACAAAAGCCTGGGAGGAAGACAACCAGCATTGAGCCCGAGCAAGCCCCGAGAGACCACCAGAGACTGGTACGCAGGCGCCCCTGGGAGGGGTTTCGGATTCCGGAAACCAATTCTAATAACCCTGCCTCTTCTCGAAGTAGTAATGAATATGTATTAGCCTGGGAGCATCAAAACCAGCCGCCTTACGTAACAGGTGTGCGTCCTGGGGGAGCAGAGACTCCCGGCGCATCCAGCGCTGCTTGCTTGCCTCTATTCGTTTAATAAATTGTAAACTTTGATTGTAATCCTATTTGGATTTATAACAGCCATTTATAACACTTTTTATATTTGTATTTTATTTAAGGCTGTCTTGCCCCCCTCCCCCCCCAGCCTCGCTGCTCGCCAATAAAGCTGGCGCAGGGGCTAAGGGATTTGAAGGGCCTGCTTGTACACCTAAGGGATTTGAGGGCCTGCTTGTACACCTTTGGGGACTGCCTCTTTTAGGGGGGGGGGGGGGGGTGTTAGGAGCTGCTTGTATACTTTTTTAGGCATTCCTCTGAGAGGGGGTTGGGAGCTTCGTGTATACTGGGGGGGGAGGGCCTCCCTCGAGGTGGAAGGGGGGGGGGTTGGAGCGTTTCTACACTGTAGGGGCCTGCCTGTACACTTTTGGGGCCTGCCTTGGAGGGGTTGGGAACTGCTTGTACACCTTTGGGGCCTGCGTCTGCGCGGGGCGGGGGGGGTTGGGGGGTTGGAGCTGGTTTTAACCTTTCGGGCTTGCATCTGGAGGGGGTTGGGGCCTGCCTTTGCGGGGGTGGCTGTGAGCTGCTTGTATACTGTAGGGGCCTGCTTGTACACCTTTGGGGCCTGCGTCTGGGGGGGGGGTGGGAGCTGCTTGTACACTGTTAGGGCCTGCCTTGGGGGAGGGGTTGGGGCATGTGCCTTGGGGGCATGGGGTTGGGAGCTGCTTCTACGCTGTAGGGGTCTGGGTCTTGGGGGGTTGGGGCTGTTTGTACACCTTTGGGGCGTGCCTCTGGGGAGGATGGGGAGTTGCTTGTACACCTTTGGGGCCTGTGTCTGGGGGGGGGTTGGGGCCTGTGCCGGGGGGGTTGGGAGCTGCTTGTACGCTCTAGGGTCCTCTGGCAGGCTTTGGGGCCTCCCTTTGAGGGGGGCAGTTGGGAGCTGGTTGTACACCTTTGGGGCCTGAGTCTGGGGTGTGGGGGCTGGGGCTGAGGCCTGGGGCCTGGGGCATGCATCTGGGTGGTGGTGGTGGGGGGTCCAGTTCATGGGGGGGGTGGGTTGGGAGCTGCTTGTGGACAGTTGGGGTCTGCATCCGGGTGTGGCTGGGGCCTGCTTGTAGACTTCTGCAGCCTGTGTCTGGTGTTTGGGGGCTTTTCTGTAGTGTTTGGGGATTGCATTTTGGCTTTGGGATGTGTCTAGAGCTTCTGGGGCCTAGCTGTAGTGCTTGGGGCCTGCGTCTGGGGCTTTTCTGTAGCATTTTGGTAGCGTGTTTGTGATTTGGGGTCTGTATCCAGGGTTTTGCCTTTTTTGTAGTTTTCAGCTTTGTGTCTGTTTCTTTGTTGGTTGCCTGGGGTTTGGGGTTTGGATCATTAGTCAGTGTCATTAGCGTCGGGGGGTTGATATGAAGGGTTAGGGTTGTGGTTAGAGTTGTTAGGGTTAAAGAGAATAAGGATTTTAGGGTAAGGGGATCAAGGTTGTGGGAATAAAAATGTTTTTGCACAGAGTTACATCGTTTAGAGGGAAGGAAGGTGGTATTGATATATGCTTGCAGTGATAAGAAAGCTTAACAGACAACCTTGTAAAATGCAGACAACCAGAATCCTTAGAGCAATTGGGTGGAAATCACGGTGTAAGAAACATTACCACCTCAAAGAGGAAAACAGTCAAGAAAAAAATAAAATTGACTAGTAACAGGCCAGCAGCTGTGTATTTTCTGTGAAGCACTGGATAGATTGTGAACATGGATTACCCAGTCAATGGGGAAACTGGGGAGGGTCCTGGTCACCGAGAGGAAAAAAAAAATTATATAAACTGTGTTATGGAACTAGTAGGTGGCTTGTGGGACGCCTGCCATTGCAATCGTGAATAAAAATGCTACCTCACTGAGATACTTGCCTGAGCCTATGGTATTGGTTACAGAGTGTTTCTAATAAGGTGTTAGGGTTTTAAGGTTTCAGGGCTAAGGCACTAGGGTTGGGTTTCAGGGTTAGGGTTTCCAGGGTTTAGGGTTAGGATTTTAAGGTTGTTAGGGTTGGAGTTATAAGGGTTAGGGTTTGGGGGTTAGTGTGTTAAGGTTTTAAAGTATTTTGTGGTTTTAGTGTTGATAGGGTTTTTAGGGTTAGGGTCTTAGGGTTTTAGTTATGGTCAGGTATTTAGGGTTAGGGTTTTAAGGTCTTATTTTTTTTTTTTTTAAGGTTAGGGTCTCCAGCGTTAGGGCTTTGAGAATCTTTACGTTTTGGGTTAGGGTTTAGAGGGTCTTAATTTTTAGGGTTAGGGCTTTTAGGCGTAGGTCTAGTGTGGTAAATTTTATCGGGTTAGGACTGTAAGGGTTTTTAGGGTTAGGGTTTCTAGGGTTTTTTGGGGTAGGGGTTAGGGTTAGATCCGTGGGAGCCGTAGTGTTAGGGGTCAGGGTTCTTAGGGCTAAGGCCCAATATTAGGGTGGAAGGCCAAACTAAGGGGGGAGCCCCCCCCAAAATTGAAGGGTCGAAGCCCCAATTTAGGGGAAGAAACGTCAAAATTGTGGGGTCCCCCAAAATTGGGCGGAAGAGCTCTTAATATTGGGGGAAACCCAAAAAAGGAGGGTGGGGGACTCTAAAATTGGTTGTGTCCCCCCCAAAATTGGTTGTGTCCCCCCCCAAATTGGTTGTGTCCCCCCCAATTAGGGGAGGAACCCCCAAAATTGGGTGGGCGGACCCCCATATTGGGGGGGCAGAACACTTAAATGGAAGTGTGAAATTCCAGAATTGAATGTGGACCCCCCAGAACAGTCTTCAGGGGTTTAGTGTGGTAAATTTTATCGGGTTAGGGCTGTAAGGGTTTTTAGGGTTAGGGTTTCTAGGGTTTGTTGGGGTAGGGGTTAGGGTTAGATCCGTGGTTGCCATAGCGTTAGGGGTCAAGGTTCTTAGGGGTTAGGCCTAATATTAGGGCGGAAGGCCAAAATAAGAGGGTGGGAGCCCCCCCCAAAATTGAAGGGTTGAAGCCCCAAGTTAGGGGAAGGAACGTCAAAATTGTGGGGTCCCCCAAAATTGGGCGGAAGAACTTTTAATATTAGGGGGGAACCCAAAAAAGGAGGGTGGGGGACTCTACAATCGGTTGTGTCCCCCCCAAATTAGGGGAGGAACCCCCAAAATTGGGTGGGCGAACCCCCAAATTGGGGGGAAGAAGACTTAAATGGAAGTGTGAAATTCCAGAATTGAATGTGGACCCCCCCCAGACCTGGGGAGGAATCCCCAAACTTGGGGGGGACCCCCAAAATTGGGGTTAAAGCCCCAGATCCCGGGGAGCTAAGCCCCAAATTAAGGGAAGGAACCTCAAACATGTGGTGAGAACCCCAACATTGGGGGAAAGAACCTTAATATTAGGGTGGCAGGCCAAGAAAGGATGGTGGGGGCCTCCAAAATTGTGGGGGGCTTGGAACTGGGGGGAATCTCCAAAATGGAGGGGGAACCCCAAAAGTGGGGGGGGGGCGAAGCACCAAATTAGGGGAAGGAACCCCAAAGTTGCGGGGAAGAACTCTGAAATGGAGAGCTGAAAACCCGAAATTGAGGGGAAACCCCCCAAAACGGCGGGAAAACCCTCCATAAACACGAAACCGGTAATGTAACAGAGCAAAAAATGGCGTCCTACGCCACGCTGCGAGGCTCAATTTTCTGGGGAGTGCTGGGAAATGTAGTTCTTGGCCACCGGGTTTCCGGGAGTCCATATTGTTTTCCCAGAGCATGCCGGGAGATGTAGTTCTCGGACACTGGGCTTCCGGGAGGCCATGTTGGTTTCCCATCTTTGCTAGACTCCGGGTGCTCTGGCTTCACAGAGAAACCCCCAAACTGAAAAATGTACCTGCTAATATATTGGGCTCTAAATGTAGCCCTGGGTTAATTGAATAACAATCCCTGGGTAAGATTGAAGTGCAGGAGGGGTTGGCTACGGTTTTAAGAGCCGGTTTGCAGAAAAGGGATTTCCCGTTAAGAAATGGCATATACTGATTGTTCTCTTCCTTGCTCTGCCAAGACCTGAAGCACATCTTGGAAGCCAGGCAGAATCCGTGGAGCCAATGGAGTTCTCAAGCTCGACTTCAGCTTCTTCCCAGCTAGAAGAAGCAAGGACACGCCGGCTGAGTTCCACAGGCAACGCGCCCGTATCTGTAGACGAGGATTTAGAGATGCTACTTTGGGAACTCTCAGACGGCGTACTGGAAGCCGAGCCCGACTTGGACCCAGGGAAGGATGAGGATGACCTCCTCCTTGAGCTTTCCAAGATGATTGATGATTGAACTGCATAGTCCTATGGTATATTAAAAAAAAAAAAAAAGAAAAAAAAGAAAACAACTCTTCTTCTTGTTGGATACCCTGAGGTGATCCTTTTTCTAACTGAGGCTTTGCAATGAGACTTAAAGCACAGTTGGAACTGGTAGAAATTGGCAGGATCTGCACTCAGTTGTCCTAAGTTTTCCTGCTGGTCAGAGTTAAGGTCTTGTGCATGGTTCCGTAACTATAGGTGGCTACCTTTGATATCAAGAGGACAAAGCACTTGTTTCTTTTGGCACAGAAAGATGTCCATCGGCACGCTGTGGTGGCTGTGAATTGACGTAGTGATGGAGCGATGCTCTGAAGGCTTAAACGGAAAGCTTCTTCCTTCCGCCCCCCTTGGCACAGCTCGATGTTGGGCACATTGTGAAGCCTGGGTGTTCTGATTTCTCGGACAGTTGATACCCAAATCCCGGAGTTACTATGTCAACTCTTGACTTTTATTTGTGTATGCCATTGTTTTGACTGTAATCTTTTCAGATGATGAAGCTGTAGGGGCGGGAGGGAGCAAAATAATTATTCTAGTGTTGTGGACCAAACATGCTGCCAGGAGTGGTGGTGGTGGGGTCAGCCCACCCGGCCTTACTTTCAATTATCAGGGATGATAAAATGGTGTGAAAAGCAGCAGCTCTGCGATACGGCTACGCTACCCCCACTCCCTTCTCTTGTGCTGTACCAAAGTTCCCCCAAGCTTTGGTTGGTGCTTTTTGCTGGTGACAGTAGGACTCCAGGGCGAGTAGTCGGGACTCTCCTGCAGTAACTGGGTCAATTAAGGGTTGGTTTAAGTGCCTCCTGGTTTTTAAAATTGCTCCCCTGAGCTGCTGGCTCTGCTGCCTGCTACAGCAAATGTTCGGGTGCCATCAGCGTCGCACTTGGGCGTGGGCACTGACCCTGCGGAGGAGAGCTGAGACTCGCGTGTATTGTGTACCCTGCCGCCAGTGATCGTTTTCCCCTAGCAGATCTATTTTGAATCATTTCCCTAAATTTTAGAGGAACTTTAGGCTCTTTGTGCTATGATTTGTGAAGCTGTAGGGGCCCTCAGGCATTTGCTGCTGGCAGAGGAAAACCGCTTGTCGAATTTGTTGTAAATACTTTCTGTTTGGACAACAACGCCTGTGTGTGTGTGTGTGTGTGTGTGTGTGTGTGTGTGTGTGCGCGTGCTTTGACGACCCCCTGCGACGCCCCAGCTCCGCGAGGGAAGCTTTGAAGCGGCTCTGGGAAAACCTCTGCGGAAGAAACCGCTGCTAGTGACTTGCGGAAAAGGGACTCCACAATCAGTGAGATTGTAAAGTAGGTATGTTTATTCAGCGCTGGGCAGCACGGGAGGTCGTGGGCATGAAGATTGATGACTCTTCCTCGTCACCGCTAGTTGACCTCTTGTCTTTGCACAGACTCAGTTGCTCCTTGGCTCTTGTCCATCTGCAGGACCAGTTTCTCCCAGTTTCTTAAGACAGGCTCACTCTCTTATGAGGAGACTGACCTTGGTAAGGGGCCCAAGGCTTCTTGCTTTAGTTAATTGGCACAATGCACCATAGTTAGCAAAGACGCTAAGTAGCATCCTAGTTTAACGCTGTCAGCGCTCTATCTCTACTTGATAAGATTCTCCTAACTCCCTCTCTCACTGGAGCCCACGCAGCCCTCCGTCCTGCCGAAGGACTTCACGGAGACTTCTGCCGGCTCCGGGTGCCCGCACACAGACAGAAATGGCTTTGAGAGAAAACAATCAGGAGGAGGAGAGCTCAGAGACTGCGGCCGGCTTCGGCCACCTTCCCCTCGCTTTCCCTCTCCGTGTTCAAACCGAGCACTGTTCTGCCGTCAACCTTCGCTGCCTCTGCCCGCGGCGCTGGGCTTTCGCGTGTGCCATTGCTCCTCTACATATTTTATCCTTCCTTTTGTAAGGAATGGTCCAGCAATTCGTGTCACTAAGGGATTTGAAGGGTTAACATCGAGGCCCGGGTCTAGGTGATAAGAGAACAAAGGGGTTTTTAGGGAAAAGTGCTGACTACTGCAGGGGATGTTGCTAGAGTTTCTGAAATCCGGCGCAGAGGCTCCCAAACGAGGAGGAAGGGGGAGCTGAAGGACAATTGAAGGACAAAAGCCTGGGAGGAAGACAACCAGCATTGAGCCCGAGCAAGCCCCGAGAGACCACCAGAGACTGGTACGCAGGCGCCCCTGGGAGGGGTTTCGGATTCCGGAAACCAATTCTAATAACCCTGCCTCTTCTCGAAGTAGTAATGAATATGTATTAGCCTGGGAGCATCAAAACCAGCCGCCTTACGTAACAGGTGTGCGTCCTGGGGGAGCAGAGACTCCCGGCGCATCCAGCGCTGCTTGCTTGCCTCTATTCGTTTAATAAATTGTAAACTTTGATTGTAATCCTATTTGGATTTATAACAGCCATTTATAACACTTTTTATATTTGTATTTTATTTAAGGCTGTCTTGCCCCCCTCCCCCCCCAGCCTCGCTGCTCGCCAATAAAGCTGGCGCAGGGGCTAAGGGATTTGAAGGGCCTGCTTGTACACCTAAGGGATTTGAGGGCCTGCTTGTACACCTTTGGGGACTGCCTCTTTTGGGGGGGGGGGGGTGGTGTTAGGAGCTGCTTGTATACTTTTTTAGGCATTCCTCTGAGAGGGGGTTGGGAGCTTCGTGTATACTGGGGGGGGAGGGCCTCCCTCGAGGTGGAAGGGGGGGGGGTTGGAGCGTTTCTACACTGTAGGGGCCTGCCTGTACACTTTTGGGGCCTGCCTTGGAGGGGTTGGGAACTGCTTGTACACCTTTGGGGCCTGCGTCTGCGCGGGGCGGGGGGGGTTGGGGGGTTGGAGCTGGTTTTAACCTTTCGGGCTTGCATCTGGAGGGGGTTGGGGCCTGCCTTTGCGGGGGTGGCTGTGAGCTGCTTGTATACTGTAGGGGCCTGCTTGTACACCTTTGGGGCCTGCGTCTGGGGGGGGGGTGGGAGCTGCTTGTACACTGTTAGGGCCTGCCTTGGGGGAGGGGTTGGGGCATGTGCCTTGGGGGCATGGGGTTGGGAGCTGCTTCTACGCTGTAGGGGTCTGGGTCTTGGGGGGTTGGGGCTGTTTGTACACCTTTGGGGCGTGCCTCTGGGGAGGATGGGGAGTTGCTTGTACACCTTTGGGGCCTGTGTCTGGGGGGGGGTTGGGGCCTGTGCCGGGGGGGTTGGGAGCTGCTTGTACGCTCTAGGGTCCTCTGGCAGGCTTTGGGGCCTCCCTTTGAGGGGGGCAGTTGGGAGCTGGTTGTACACCTTTGGGGCCTGAGTCTGGGGTGTGGGGGCTGGGGCTGAGGCCTGGGGCCTGGGGCATGCATCTGGGTGGTGGTGGTGGGGGGTCCAGTTGATGGGGGGGGTGGGTTGGGAGCTGCTTGTGGACAGTTGGGGTCTGCATCCGGGTGTGGCTGGGGCCTGCTTGTAGACTTCTGCAGCCTGTGTCTGGTGTTTGGGGGCTTTTCTGTAGTGTTTGGGGATTGCATTTTGGCTTTGGGATGTGTCTAGAGCTTCTGGGGCCTAGCTGTAGTGCTTGGGGCCTGCGTCTGGGGCTTTTCTGTAGCATTTTGGTAGCGTGTTTGTGATTTGGGGTCTGTATCCAGGGTTTTGCCTTTTTTGTAGTTTTCAGCTTTGTGTCTGTTTCTTTGTTGGTTGCCTGGGGTTTGGGGTTTGGATCATTAGTCAGTGTCATTAGCGTCGGGGGGTTGATATGAAGGGTTAGGGTTGTGGTTAGAGTTGTTAGGGTTAAAGAGAATAAGGATTTTAGGGTAAGGGGATCAAGGTTGTGGGAATAAAAATGTTTTTGCACAGAGTTACATCGTTTAGAGGGAAGGAAGGTGGTATTGATATATGCTTGCAGTGATAAGAAAGCTTAACAGACAACCTTGTAAAATGCAGACAACCAGAATCCTTAGAGCAATTGGGTGGAAATCACGGTGTAAGAAACATTACCACCTCAAAGAGGAAAACAGTCAAGAAAAAAATAAAATTGACTAGTAACAGGCCAGCAGCTGTGTATTTTCTGTGAAGCACTGGATAGATTGTGAACATGGATTACCCAGTCAATGGGGAAACTGGGGAGGGTCCTGGTCACCGAGAGGAAAAAAAAAATTATATAAACTGTGTTATGGAACTAGTAGGTGGCTTGTGGGACGCCTGCCATTGCAATCGTGAATAAAAATGCTACCTCACTGAGATACTTGCCTGAGCCTATGGTATTGGTTACAGAGTGTTTCTAATAAGGTGTTAGGGTTTTAAGGTTTCAGGGCTAAGGCACTAGGGTTGGGTTTCAGGGTTAGGGTTTCCAGGGTTTAGGGTTAGGATTTTAAGGTTGTTAGGGTTGGAGTTATAAGGGTTAGGGTTTGGGGGTTAGTGTGTTAAGGTTTTAAAGTATTTTGTGGTTTTAGTGTTGATAGGGTTTTTAGGGTTAGGGTCTTAGGGTTTTAGTTATGGTCAGGTATTTAGGGTTAGGGTTTTAAGGTCTTATTTTTTTTTTTTTTAAGGTTAGGGTCTCCAGCGTTAGGGCTTTGAGAATCTTTACGTTTTGGGTTAGGGTTTAGAGGGTCTTAATTTTTAGGGTTAGGGCTTTTAGGCGTAGGTCTAGTGTGGTAAATTTTATCGGGTTAGGACTGTAAGGGTTTTTAGGGTTAGGGTTTCTAGGGTTTTTTGGGGTAGGGGTTAGGGTTAGATCCGTGGGAGCCGTAGTGTTAGGGGTCAGGGTTCTTAGGGCTAAGGCCCAATATTAGGGTGGAAGGCCAAACTAAGGGGGGAGCCCCCCCCAAAATTGAAGGGTCGAAGCCCCAATTTAGGGGAAGAAACGTCAAAATTGTGGGGTCCCCCAAAATTGGGCGGAAGAGCTCTTAATATTGGGGGAAACCCAAAAAAGGAGGGTGGGGGACTCTAAAATTGGTTGTGTCCCCCCCAAAATTGGTTGTGTCCCCCCCCAAATTGGTTGTGTCCCCCCCAATTAGGGGAGGAACCCCCAAAATTGGGTGGGCGGACCCCCATATTGGGGGGGCAGAACACTTAAATGGAAGTGTGAAATTCCAGAATTGAATGTGGACCCCCCAGAACAGTCTTCAGGGGTTTAGTGTGGTAAATTTTATCGGGTTAGGGCTGTAAGGGTTTTTAGGGTTAGGGTTTCTAGGGTTTGTTGGGGTAGGGGTTAGGGTTAGATCCGTGGTTGCCATAGCGTTAGGGGTCAAGGTTCTTAGGGGTTAGGCCTAATATTAGGGCGGAAGGCCAAAATAAGAGGGTGGGAGCCCCCCCCAAAATTGAAGGGTTGAAGCCCCAAGTTAGGGGAAGGAACGTCAAAATTGTGGGGTCCCCCAAAATTGGGCGGAAGAACTTTTAATATTAGGGGGGAACCCAAAAAAGGAGGGTGGGGGACTCTACAATCGGTTGTGTCCCCCCCAAATTAGGGGAGGAACCCCCAAAATTGGGTGGGCGAACCCCCAAATTGGGGGGAAGAAGACTTAAATGGAAGTGTGAAATTCCAGAATTGAATGTGGACCCCCCCCAGACCTGGGGAGGAATCCCCAAACTTGGGGGGGACCCCCAAAATTGGGGTTAAAGCCCCAGATCCCGGGGAGCTAAGCCCCAAATTAAGGGAAGGAACCTCAAACATGTGGTGAGAACCCCAACATTGGGGGAAAGAACCTTAATATTAGGGTGGCAGGCCAAGAAAGGATGGTGGGGGCCTCCAAAATTGTGGGGGGCTTGGAACTGGGGGGAATCCCCAAAATGGAGGGGGAACCCCAAAAGTGGGGGGGGGGCGAAGCACCAAATTAGGGGAAGGAACCCCAAAATTGCGGGGAAGAACTCTGAAATGGAGAGCTGAAAACCCGAAATTGAGGGGAAACCCCCCAAAACGGCGGGAAAACCCTCCATAAACACGAAACCGGTAATGTAACAGAGCAAAAAATGGCGTCCTACGGCACGCTGCGAGGCTCAATTTTCTGGGGAGTGCTGGGAAATGTAGTTCTTGGCCACCGGGTTTCCGGGAGTCCATATTGTTTTCCCAGAGCATGCCGGGAGATGTAGTTCTCGGACACTGGGCTTCCGGGAGGCCATGTTGGTTTCCCATCTTTGCTAGACTCCGGGTGCTCTGGCTTCACAGAGAAACCCCCAAACTGAAAAATGTACCTGCTAATATATTGGGCTCTAAATGTAGCCCTGGGTTAATTGAATAACAATCCCTGGGTAAGATTGAAGTGCAGGAGGGGTTGGCTACGGTTTTAAGAGCCGGTTTGCAGAAAAGGGATTTCCCGTTAAGAAATGGCATATACTGATTGTTCTCTTCCTTGCTCTGCCAAGACCTGAAGCACATCTTGGAAGCCAGGCAGAATCCGTGGAGCCAATGGAGTTCTCAAGCTCGACTTCAGCTTCTTCCCAGCTAGAAGAAGCAAGGACACGCCGGCTGAGTTCCACAGGCAACGCGCCCGTATCTGTAGACGAGGATTTAGAGATGCTACTTTGGGAACTCTCAGACGGCATACTGGAAGCCGAGCTCGACTTGGACCCAGGGAAGGATGAGGATGACCTCCTCCTTGAGCTTTCCAAGATGATTGATGATTGAACTGCATAGTCCTATGGTATATTAAAAAAAAAAAAAAAAAAAAAAAAGAAAACAACTCTTCTTCTTGTTGGATACCCTGAGGTGATCCTTTTTCTAACTGAGGCTTTGCAATGAGACTTAAAGCACAGTTGGAACTGGTAGAAATTGGCAGGATCTGCACTCAGTTGTCCTAAGTTTTCCTGCTGGTCAGAGTTAAGGTCTTGTGCATGGTTCCGTAACTATAGGTGGCTACCTTTGATATCAAGAGGACAAAGCACTTGTTTCTTTTGGCACAGAAAGATGTCCATCGGCACGCTGTGGTGGCTGTGAATTGACGTAGTGATGGAGCGATGCTCTGAAGGCTTAAACGGAAAGCTTCTTCCTTCCGCCCCCCTTGGCACAGCTCGATGTTGGGCACATTGTGAAGCCTGGGTGTTCTGATTTCTCGGACAGTTGATACCCAAATCCCGGAGTTACTATGTCAACTCTTGACTTTTATTTGTGTATGCCATTGTTTTGACTGTAATCTTTTCAGATGATGAAGCTGTAGGGGCGGGAGGGAGCAAAATAATTATTCTAGCGTTGTGGACCAAACATGCTGCCAGGAGTGGTGGTGCTGGGGTCAGCCCACCCGGCCTTACTTTCAATTATCAGGGATGATAAAATGGTGTGAAAAGCAGCAGCTCTGCGATACGGCTACGCTACCCCCACTCCCTTCTCTTGTGCTGTACCAAAGTTCCCCCAAGCTTTGGTTGGTGCTTTTTGCTGGTGACAGTAGGACTCCAGGGCGAGTAGTCGGGACTCTCCTGCAGTAACTGGGTCAATTAAGGGTTGGTTTAAGTGCCTCCTGGTTTTTAAAATTGCTCCCCTGAGCTGCTGGCTCTGCTGCCTGCTACAGCAAATGTTCGGGTGCCATCAGCGTTGCACTTGGGCGTGGGCACTGACCCTGCGGAGGAGAGCTGAGACTCGCGTGTATTGTGTACCCTGCCGCCAGTGATCGTTTTCCCCTAGCAGATCTATTTTGAATCATTTCCCTAAATTTTAGAGGAACTTTAGGCTCTTTGTGCTATGATTTGTGAAGCTGTAGGGGCCCTCAGGCATTTGCTGCTGGCAGAGGAAAACCGCTTGTCGAATTTGTTGTAAATACTTTCTGTTTGGACAACAACGCCTGTGTGTGTGTGTGTGTGTGTGTGTGTGTGTGTGTGTGTGCGCGTGCTTTGACGACCCCCTGCGACGCCCCAGCTCCGCGAGGGAAGCTTTGAAGCGGCTCTGGGAAAACCTCTGCGGAAGAAACCGCTGCTAGTGACTTGCGGAAAAGGGACTCCACAATCAGTGAGATTGTAAAGTAGGTATGTTTATTCAGCGCTGGGCAGCACGGGAGGTCGTGGGCATGAAGATTGATGACTCTTCCTCGTCACCGCTAGTTGACCTCTTGTCTTTGCACAGACTCAGTTGCTCCTTGGCTCTTGTCCACCTGCAGGACCAGTTTCTCCCAGTTTCTTAAGACAGGCTCACTCTCTTATTAGGAGACTGACCTTGGTAAGGGGCCCAAGGCTTCTTGCTTTAGTTAATTGGCACAATGCACCATAGTTAGCAAAGACGCTAAGTAGCATCCTAGTTTAACGCTGTCAGCGCTCTATCTCTACTTGATAAGATTCTCCTAACTCCCTCTCTCACTGGAGCCCACGCAGCCCTCCGTCCTGCCGAAGGACTTCACGGGGACTTCTGCCGGCTCCGGGTGCCCGCACACAGACAGAAATGGCTTTGAGAGAAAACAATCAGGAGGAGGAGAGCTCAGAGACTGCGGCCGGCTTCGGCCACCTTCCCCTCGCTTTCCCTCTCCGTGTTCAAACCGAGCACTGTTCTGCCGTCAACCTTCGCTGCCTCTGCCCGCGGCGCTGGGCTTTCGCGTGTGCCATTGCTCCTCTACATATTTTATCCTTCCTTTTGTAAGGAATGGTCCAGCAATTCGTGTCACTAAGGGATTTGAAGGGTTAACATCGAGGCCCGGGTCTAGGTGATAAGAGAACAAAGGGGTTTTTAGGGAAAAGTGCTGACTACTGCAGGGGATGTTGCTAGAGTTTCTGAAATCCGGCGCAGAGGCTCCCAAACGAGGAGGAAGGGGGAGCTGAAGGACAATTGAAGGACAAAAGCCTGGGAGGAAGACAACCAGCATTCAGCCCGAGCAAGCCCCGAGAGACCACCAGAGACTGGTACGCAGGCGCCCCTGGGAGGGGTTTCGGATTCCGGAAACCAATTCTAATAACCCTGCCTCTTCTCGAAGTAGTAATGAATATGTATTAGCCTGGGAGCATCAAAACCAGCCGCCTTACGTAACAGGTGTGCGTCCTGGGGGAGCAGAGACTCCCGGCGCACCCAGCGCTGCTTGCTTGCCTCTATTCGTTTAATAAATTGTAAACTTTGATTGTAATCCTATTTGGATTTATAACAGCCATTTATAACACTTTTTATATTTGTATTTTATTTAAGGCTGTCTTGCCCCCCTCCCCCCCCAGCCTCGCTGCTCGCCAATAAAGCTGGCGCAGGGGCTAAGGGATTTGAAGGGCCTGCTTGTACACCTAAGGGATTTGAGGGCCTGCTTGTACACCTTTGGGGACTGCCTCTTTTGGGGGGGGGGGGGGTGTTAGGAGCTGCTTGTATACTTTTTTAGGCATTCCTCTGAGAGGGGGTTGGGAGCTTCGTGTATACTGGGGGGGGAGGGCCTCCCTCGAGGTGGAAGGGGGGGGGTTGGAGCGTTTCTACACTGTAGGGGCCTGCCTGTACACTTTTGGGGCCTGCCTTGGAGGGGTTGGGAACTGCTTGTACACCTTTGGGGCCTGCGTCTGCGCGGGGCGGGGCGGGGGGGGTTGGGGGGTTGGAGCTGTTTTTAACCTTTCGGGCTTGCATCTGGAGGGGGTTGGGGCCTGCCTTTGGGGGGGTGGTTGTGAGCTGCTTGTATACTGTAGGGGCCTGCTTGTACACCTTTAGGGCCTGCGTCTGGGGGGGGGTGGGAGCTGCTTGTACACTGTTAGGGCCTGCCTTGGGGGAGGGGTTGGGGCATGTGCCTTGGGGGCATGGGGTTGGGAGCTGCTTCTACGCTGTAGGGGTCTGGGTCTTGGGGGGTTGGGGCTGTTTGTACACCTTTGGGGCGTGCCTCTGGGGAGGATGGGGAGTTGCTTGTACACCTTTGGGGCCTGTGTCTGGGGGGGGGTTGGGGCCTGTGCCGGGGGGGTTGGGAGCTGCTTGTACGCTCTAGGGTCCTCTGGCAGGCTTTGGGGCCTCCCTTTGAGGGGGGCAGTTGGGAGCTGGTTGTACACCTTTGGGGCCTGAGTCTGGGGTGTGGGGGCTGGGGCTGAGGCCTGGGGCCTGGGGCATGCATCTGGGTGGTGGTGGTGGGGGGTCCAGTTCATGGGGGGGGTGGGTTGGGAGCTGCTTGTGGACAGTTGGGGTCTGCATCCGGGTGTGGCTGGGGCCTGCTTGTAGACTTCTGCAGCCTGTGTCTGGTGTTTGGGGGCTTTTCTGTAGTGTTTGGGGATTGCATTTTGGCTTTGGGATGTGTCTAGAGCTTCTGGGGCCTAGCTGTAGTGCTTGGGGCCTGCGTCTGGGGCTTTTCTGTAGCATTTTGGTAGCGTGTTTGTGATTTGGGGTCTGTATCCAGGGTTTTGCCTTTTTTGTAGTTTTCAGCTTTGTGTCTGTTTCTTTGTTGGTTGCCTGGGGTTTGGGGTTTGGATCATTAGTCAGTGTCATTAGCGTCGGGGGGTTGATATGAAGGGTTAGGGTTGTGGTTAGAGTTGTTAGGGTTAAAGAGAATAAGGATTTTAGGGTAAGGGGATCAAGGTTGTGGGAATAAAAATGTTTTTGCACAGAGTTACATCGTTTAGAGGGAAGGAAGGTGGTATTGATATATGCTTGCAGTGATAAGAAAGCTTAACAGACAACCTTGTAAAATGCAGACAACCAGAATCCTTAGAGCAATTGGGTGGAAATCACGGTGTAAGAAACATTACCACCTCAAAGAGGAAAACAGTCAAGAAAAAAATAAAATTGACTAGTAACAGGCCAGCAGCTGTGTATTTTCTGTGAAGCACTGGATAGATTGTGAACATGGATTACCCAGTCAATGGGGAAACTGGGGAGGGTCCTGGTCACCGAGAGGAAAAAAAAAATTATATAAACTGTGTTATGGAACTAGTAGGTGGCTTGTGGGACGCCTGCCATTGCAATCGTGAATAAAAATGCTACCTCACTGAGATACTTGCCTGAGCCTATGGTATTGGTTACAGAGTGTTTCTAATAAGGTGTTAGGGTTTTAAGGTTTCAGGGCTAAGGCACTAGGGTTGGGTTTCAGGGTTAGGGTTTCCAGGGTTTAGGGTTAGGATTTTAAGGTTGTTAGGGTTGGAGTTATAAGGGTTAGGGTTTGGGGGTTAGTGTGTTAAGGTTTTAAAGTATTTTGTGGTTTTAGTGTTGATAGGGTTTTTAGGGTTAGGGTCTTAGGGTTTTAGTTATGGTCAGGTATTTAGGGTTAGGGTTTTAAGGTCTTATTTTTTTTTTTTTTAAGGTTAGGGTCTCCAGCGTTAGGGCTTTGAGAATCTTTACGTTTTGGGTTAGGGTTTAGAGGGTCTTAATTTTTAGGGTTAGGGCTTTTAGGCGTAGGTCTAGTGTGGTAAATTTTATCGGGTTAGGACTGTAAGGGTTTTTAGGGTTAGGGTTTCTAGGGTTTTTTGGGGTAGGGGTTAGGGTTAGATCCGTGGGAGCCGTAGTGTTAGGGGTCAGGGTTCTTAGGGCTAAGGCCCAATATTAGGGTGGAAGGCCAAACTAAGGGGGGAGCCCCCCCCAAAATTGAAGGGTCGAAGCCCCAATTTAGGGGAAGAAACGTCAAAATTGTGGGGTCCCCCAAAATTGGGCGGAAGAGCTCTTAATATTGGGGGAAACCCAAAAAAGGAGGGTGGGGGACTCTAAAATTGGTTGTGTCCCCCCCAAAATTGGTTGTGTCCCCCCCCAAATTGGTTGTGTCCCCCCCAATTAGGGGAGGAACCCCCAAAATTGGGTGGGCGGACCCCCATATTGGGGGGGCAGAACACTTAAATGGAAGTGTGAAATTCCAGAATTGAATGTGGACCCCCCAGAACAGTCTTCAGGGGTTTAGTGTGGTAAATTTTATCGGGTTAGGGCTGTAAGGGTTTTTAGGGTTAGGGTTTCTAGGGTTTGTTGGGGTAGGGGTTAGGGTTAGATCCGTGGTTGCCATAGCGTTAGGGGTCAAGGTTCTTAGGGGTTAGGCCTAATATTAGGGCGGAAGGCCAAAATAAGAGGGTGGGAGCCCCCCCCAAAATTGAAGGGTTGAAGCCCCAAGTTAGGGGAAGGAACGTCAAAATTGTGGGGTCCCCCAAAATTGGGCGGAAGAACTTTTAATATTAGGGGGGAACCCAAAAAAGGAGGGTGGGGGACTCTACAATCGGTTGTGTCCCCCCCAAATTAGGGGAGGAACCCCCAAAATTGGGTGGGCGAACCCCCAAATTGGGGGGAAGAAGACTTAAATGGAAGTGTGAAATTCCAGAATTGAATGTGGACCCCCCCCAGACCTGGGGAGGAATCCCCAAACTTGGGGGGGACCCCCAAAATTGGGGTTAAAGCCCCAGATCCCGGGGAGCTAAGCCCCAAATTAAGGGAAGGAACCTCAAACATGTGGTGAGAACCCCAACATTGGGGGAAAGAACCTTAATATTAGGGTGGCAGGCCAAGAAAGGATGGTGGGGGCCTCCAAAATTGTGGGGGGCTTGGAACTGGGGGGAATCCCCAAAATGGAGGGGGAACCCCAAAAGTGGGGGGGGGGCGAAGCACCAAATTAGGGGAAGGAACCCCAAAATTGCGGGGAAGAACTCTGAAATGGAGAGCTGAAAACCCGAAATTGAGGGGAAACCCCCCAAAACGGCGGGAAAACCCTCCATAAACACGAAACCGGTAATGTAACAGAGCAAAAAATGGCGTCCTACGGCACGCTGCGAGGCTCAATTTTCTGGGGAGTGCTGGGAAATGTAGTTCTTGGCCACCGGGTTTCCGGGAGTCCATATTGTTTTCCCAGAGCATGCCGGGAGATGTAGTTCTCGGACACTGGGCTTCCGGGAGGCCATGTTGGTTTCCCATCTTTGCTAGACTCCGGGTGCTCTGGCTTCACAGAGAAACCCCCAAACTGAAAAATGTACCTGCTAATATATTGGGCTCTAAATGTAGCCCTGGGTTAATTGAATAACAATCCCTGGGTAAGATTGAAGTGCAGGAGGGGTTGGCTACGGTTTTAAGAGCCGGTTTGCAGAAAAGGGATTTCCCGTTAAGAAATGGCATATACTGATTGTTCTCTTCCTTGCTCTGCCAAGACCTGAAGCACATCTTGGAAGCCAGGCAGAATCCGTGGAGCCAATGGAGTTCTCAAGCTCGACTTCAGCTTCTTCCCAGCTAGAAGAAGCAAGGACACGCCGGCTGAGTTCCACAGGCAACGCGCCCGTACCTGTAGACGAGGATTTAGAGATGCTACTTTGGGAACTCTCAGACAGCATACTGGAAGCCGAGCTCGACTTGGACCCAGGGAAGGATGAGGATGACCTCCTCCTTGAGCTTTCCAAGATGATTGATGATTGAACTGCATAGTCCTATGGTATATTAAAAAAAAAAAAAAAAAAAAAAAAGAAAACAACTCTTCTTCTTGTTGGATACCCTGAGGTGATCCTTTTTCTAACTGAGGCTTTGCAATGAGACTTAAAGCACAGTTGGAACTGGTAGAAATTGGCAGGATCTGCACTCAGTTGTCCTAAGTTTTCCTGCTGGTCAGAGTTAAGGTCTTGTGCATGGTTCCGTAACTATAGGTGGCTACCTTTGATATCAAGAGGACAAAGCACTTGTTTCTTTTGGCACAGAAAGATGTCCATCGGCACGCTGTGGTGGCTGTGAATTGACGTAGTGATGGAGCGATGCTCTGAAGGCTTAAACGGAAAGCTTCTTCCTTCCGCCCCCCTTGGCACAGCTCGATGTTGGGCACATTGTGAAGCCTGGGTGTTCTGATTTCTCGGACAGTTGATACCCAAATCCCGGAGTTACTATGTCAACTCTTGACTTTTATTTGTGTATGCCATTGTTTTGACTGTAATCTTTTCAGATGATGAAGCTGTAGGGGCGGGAGGGAGCAAAATAATTATTCTAGCGTTGTGGACCAAACATGCTGCCAGGAGTGGTGGTGCTGGGGTCAGCCCACCCGGCCTTACTTTCAATTATCAGGGATGATAAAATGGTGTGAAAAGCAGCAGCTCTGCGATACGGCTACGCTACCCCCACTCCCTTCTCTTGTGCTGTACCAAAGTTCCCCCAAGCTTTGGTTGGTGCTTTTTGCTGGTGACAGTAGGACTCCAGGGCGAGTAGTCGGGACTCTCCTGCAGTAACTGGGTCAATTAAGGGTTGGTTTAAGTGCCTCCTGGTTTTTAAAATTGCTCCCCTGAGCTGCTGGCTCTGCTGCCTGCTACAGCAAATGTTCGGG
Source organism: Anser anser (assembly GCF_964211835.1). Taxonomy (NCBI): domain Eukaryota; kingdom Metazoa; phylum Chordata; class Aves; order Anseriformes; family Anatidae; genus Anser; species Anser anser. The sequence goes on from NW_028153728.1 coordinate 125,663, forward strand.
TGCCATCAGCGTTGCACTTGGGCGTGGGCACTGACCCTGCGGAGGAGAGCTGAGACTCGCGTGTATTGTGTACCCTGCCGCCAGTGATCGTTTTCCCCTAGCAGATCTATTTTGAATCATTTCCCTAAATTTTAGAGGAACTTTAGGCTCTTTGTGCTATGATTTGTGAAGCTGTAGGGGCCCTCAGACATTTGCTGCTGGCAGAGGAAAACCGCTTGTCGAATTTGTTGTAAATACTTTCTGTTTGGACAACAACGCCTGTGTGTGTGTGTGTGTGTGTGTGTGTGTGTGTGTGCGCGTGCTTTGACGACCCCCTGCGACGCCCCAGCTCCGCGAGGGAAGCTTTGAAGCGGCTCTGGGAAAACCTCTGCGGAAGAAACCGCTGCTAGTGACTTGCGGAAAAGGGACTCCACAATCAGTGAGATTGTAAAGTAGGTATGTTTATTCAGCGCTGGGCAGCACGGGAGGTCGTGGGCATGAAGATTGATGACTCTTCCTCGTCACCGCTAGTTGACCTCTTGTCTTTGCACAGACTCAGTTGCTCCTTGGCTCTTGTCCATCTGCAGGACCAGTTTCTCCCAGTTTCTTAAGACAGGCTCACTCTCTTATTAGGAGACTGACCTTGGTAAGGGGCCCAAGGCTTCTTGCTTTAGTTAATTGGCACAATGCACCATAGTTAGCAAAGACGCTAAGTAGCATCCTAGTTTAACGCTGTCAGCGCTCTATCTCTACTTGATAAGATTCTCCTAACTCCCTCTCTCACTGGAGCCCACGCAGCCCTCCGTCCTGCCGAAGGACTTCACGGGGACTTCTGCCGGCTCCGGGTGCCCGCACACAGACAGAAATGGCTTTGAGAGAAAACAATCAGGAGGAGGAGAGCTCAGAGACTGCGGCCGGCTTCGGCCACCTTCCCCTCGCTTTCCCTCTCCGTGTTCAAACCGAGCACTGTTCTGCCGTCAACCTTCGCTGCCTCTGCCCGCGGCGCTGGGCTTTCGCGTGTGCCATTGCTCCTCTACATATTTTATCCTTCCTTTTGTAAGGAATGGTCCAGCAACTCGTGTCACTAAGGGATTTGAAGGGTTAACATCGAGGCCCGGGTCTAGGTGATAAGAGAACAAAGGGGTTTTTAGGGAAAAGTGCTGACTACTGCAGGGGATGTTGCTAGAGTTTCTGAAATCCGGCGCAGAGGCTCCCAAACGAGGAGGAAGGGGGAGCTGAAGGACAATTGAAGGACAAAAGCCTGGGAGGAAGACAACCAGCATTCAGCCCGAGCAAGCCCCGAGAGACCACCAGAGACTGGTACGCAGGCGCCCCTGGGAGGGGTTTCGGATTCCGGAAACCAATTCTAATAACCCTGCCTCTTCTCGAAGTAGTAATGAATATGTATTAGCCTGGGAGCATCAAAACCAGCCGCCTTACGTAACAGGTGTGCGTCCTGGGGGAGCAGAGACTCCCGGCGCATCCAGCGCTGCTTGCTTGCCTCTATTCGTTTAATAAATTGTAAACTTTGATTGTAATCCTATTTGGATTTATAACAGCCATTTATAACACTTTTTATATTTGTATTTTATTTAAGGCTGTCTTGCCCCCCTCCCCCCCCAGCCTCGCTGCTCGCCAATAAAGCTGGCGCAGGGGCTAAGGGATTTGAAGGGCCTGCTTGTACACCTAAGGGATTTGAGGGCCTGCTTGTACACCTTTGGGGACTGCCTCTTTTGGGGGGGGGGGGGTGGTGTTAGGAGCTGCTTGTATACTTTTTTAGGCATTCCTCTGAGAGGGGGTTGGGAGCTTCGTGTATACTGGGGGGGGAGGGCCTCCCTCGAGGTGGAAGGGGGGGGGTTGGAGCGTTTCTACACTGTAGGGGCCTGCCTGTACACTTTTGGGGCCTGCCTTGGAGGGGTTGGGAACTGCTTGTACACCTTTGGGGCCTGCGTCTGCGCGGGGCGGGGGGGGTTGGGGGGTTGGAGCTGGTTTTAACCTTTCGGGCTTGCATCTGGAGGGGGATGGGGCCTGCCTTTGGGGGGGTGGTTGTGAGCTGCTTGTATACTGTAGGGGCCTGCTTGTACACCTTTGGGGCCTGCGTCTGGGGGGGGGGGTGGGAGCTGCTTGTACACTGTTAGGGCCTGCCTTGGGGGAGGGGTTGGGGCATGTGCCTTGGGGGCATGGGGTTGGGAGCTGCTTCTACGCTGTAGGGGTCTGGGTCTTGGGGGGTTGGGGCTGTTTGTACACCTTTGGGGTGTGCCTCTGGGGCGGATGGGGAGTTGCTTGTACACCTTTGGGGCCTGTGTCTGGGGGGGGTTGGGGCCTGTGCCGGGGGGGTTGGGAGCTGCTTGTACGCTCTAGGGTCCTCTGGCAGGCTTTGGGGCCTCCCTTTGAGGGGGGCAGTTGGGAGCTGGTTGTACACCTTTGGGGCCTGAGTCTGGGGTGTGGGGGCTGGGGCTGAGGCCTGGGGCCTGGGGCATGCATCTGGGTGGTGGTGGTGGGGGGTCCAGTTCATGGGGGGGGTGGGTTGGGAGCTGCTTGTGGACAGTTGGGGTCTGCATCCGGGTGTGGCTGGGGCCTGCTTGTAGACTTCTGCAGCCTGTGTCTGGTGTTTGGGGGCTTTTCTGTAGTGTTTGGGGATTGCATTTTGGCTTTGGGATGTGTCTAGAGCTTCTGGGGCCTAGCTGTAGTGCTTGGGGCCTGCGTCTGGGGCTTTTCTGTAGCATTTTGGTAGCGTGTTTGTGATTTGGGGTCTGTATCCAGGGTTTTGCCTTTTTTGTAGTTTTCAGCTTTGTGTCTGTTTCTTTGTTGGTTGCCTGGGGTTTGGGGTTTGGATCATTAGTCAGTGTCATTAGCGTCGGGGGGTTGATATGAAGGGTTAGGGTTGTGGTTAGAGTTGTTAGGGTTAAAGAGAATAAGGATTTTAGGGTAAGGGGATCAAGGTTGTGGGAATAAAAATGTTTTTGCACAGAGTTACATCGTTTAGAGGGAAGGAAGGTGGTATTGATATATGCTTGCAGTGATAAGAAAGCTTAACAGACAACCTTGTAAAATGCAGACAACCAGAATCCTTAGAGCAATTGGGTGGAAATCACGGTGTAAGAAACATTACCACCTCAAAGAGGAAAACAGTCAAGAAAAAAATAAAATTGACTAGTAACAGGCCAGCAGCTGTGTATTTTCTGTGAAGCACTGGATAGATTGTGAACATGGATTACCCAGTCAATGGGGAAACTGGGGAGGGTCCTGGTCACCGAGAGGAAAAAAAAAATTATATAAACTGTGTTATGGAACTAGTAGGTGGCTTGTGGGACGCCTGCCATTGCAATCGTGAATAAAAATGCTACCTCACTGAGATACTTGCCTGAGCCTATGGTATTGGTTACAGAGTGTTTCTAATAAGGTGTTAGGGTTTTAAGGTTTCAGGGCTAAGGCACTAGGGTTGGGTTTCAGGGTTAGGGTTTCCAGGGTTTAGGGTTAGGATTTTAAGGTTGTTAGGGTTGGAGTTATAAGGGTTAGGGTTTGGGGGTTAGTGTGTTAAGGTTTTAAAGTATTTTGTGGTTTTAGTGTTGATAGGGTTTTTAGGGTTTTAGTTATGGTCAGGTATTTAGGGTTAGGGTTTTAAGGTCTTATTTTTTTTTTTTTAAGGTTAGGGTCTCCAGCGTTAGGGCTTTGAGAATCTTTACGTTTTGGGTTAGGATTTTAGAGGGTCTTAATTTTTAGGGTTAGGGCTTTTAGGCGTAGGTCTAGTGTGGTAAATTTTATCGGGTTAGGACTGTAAGGGTTTTTAGGGTTAGGGTTTCTAGGGTTTTTTGGGGTAGGGCTTAGGGTTAGATCCGTGGGAGCCGTAGTGTTAGGGGTCAGGGTTCTTAGGGCTAAGGCCCAATATTAGGGTGGAAGGCCAAACTAAGGGGGGAGCCCCCCCCAAAATTGAAGGGTCGAAGCCCCAATTTAGGGGAAGAAACATCAAAATTGTGGGGTCCCCCAAAATTGGGCGGAAGAGCTCTTAATATTGGGGGAAACCCAAAAAAGGAGGGTGGGGGACTCTAAAATTGTGGGGTCCCTCAAATTGGTTGTGTCCCCCCCCAAATTGGTTGTGTCCCCCCCAAAATTGCTTGTGTCCCCCCCAATTAGGGGAGGAACCCCCTAAATTGGGTGGGTGAACCCCCAAATTGGGGGGAAGAAGACTTAAATGGAAGTGTGAAATTCCAGAATTGAATGTGGACCCCCCCCCAGACCTGGGGAGGAATCCCCAAACTTGGGGGGGACCCCCAAAATTGGGGTTAAAGCCCCAGATCCCGGGGAGCTAAGCCCCAAATTAAGGGAAGGAACCTCAAACATGTGGTGAGAACCCCAACATTGGGGGAAAGAACCTTAATATTAGGGTGGCAGGCCAAGAAAGGATGGTGGGGGCCTCCAAAATTGTGGGGGGCTTGGAATTGGGGGGAATCCCCAAAATGGAGGGGGAACCCCAAAAGTGGGGGGGGGGGGGGCGAAGCACCAAATTAGGGGAAGGAACCCCAAAATTGCGGGGAAGAACTCTGAAATGGAGAGCTGAAAACCCGAAATTGAGGGGAAACCCCCCAAAACGGCGGGAAAACCCTCCATAAACACGAAACCGGTAATGTAACAGAGCAAAAAATGGCGTCCTACGCCACGCTGCGAGGCTCAATTTTCTGGGGAGTGCTGGGAAATGTAGTTCTTGGCCACCGGGTTTCCGGGAGTCCATATTGTTTTCCCAGAGCATGCCGGGAGATGTAGTTCTCGGACACTGGGCTTCCGGGAGGCCATGTTGGTTTCCCATCTTTGCTAGACTCCGGGTGCTCTGGCTTCACAGAGAAACCCCCAAACTGAAAAATGTACCTGCTAATATATTGGGCTCTAAATGTAGCCCTGGGTTAATTGAATAACAATCCCTGGGTAAGATTGAAGTGCAGGAGGGGTTGGCTACGGTTTTAAGAGCCGGTTTGCAGAAAAGGGATTTCCTGTTAAGAAATGGCATATACTGATTGTTCTCTTCCTTGCTCTGCCAAGACCTGAAGCACATCTTGGAAGCCAGGCAGAATCCGTGGAGCCAATGGAGTTCTCAAGCTCGACTTCAGCTTCTTCCCAGCTAGAAGAAGCAAGGACACGCCGGCTGAGTTCCACAGGCAACGCGCCCGTATCTGTAGACGAGGATTTAGAGATGCTACTTTGGGAACTCTCAGACGGCATACTGGAAGCCGAGCTCGACTTGGACCCAGGGAAGGATGAGGATGACCTCCTCCTTGAGCTTTCCAAGATGATTGATGATTGAACTGCATAGTCCTATGGTATATTGGAAAAAAAAAAAAAAAAAAAAAAAAGAAAACAACTCTTCTTCTTGTTGGATACCCTGAGGTGATCCTTTTTCTAACTGAGGCTTTGCAATGAGACTTAAAGCACAGTTGGAACTGGTAGAAATTGGCAGGATCTGCACTCAGTTGTCCTAAGTTTTCCTGCTGGTCAGAGTTAAGGTCTTGTGCATGGTTCCGTAACTATAGGTGGCTACCTTTGATATCAAGAGGACAAAGCACTTGTTTCTTTTGGCACAGAAAGATGTCCATCGGCACGCTGTGGTGGCTGTGAATTGACGTAGTGATGGAGCGATGCTCTGAAGGCTTAAACGGAAAGCTTCTTCCTTCCGCCCCCCCTTGGCACAGCTCGATGTTGGGCACATTGTGAAGCCTGGGTGTTCTGATTTCTCGGACAGTTGATACCCAAATCCCGGAGTTACTATGTCAACTGTAAGGAATAGTCCAGCAATTTGTGCCACTGAGGGGTGTGAAGGGTTAACATCGAGGCCTGGGTTTAGGCGAGAAGAGAACAAAGGGATTTCTTCAGAGAAAAACTGCTGACTTTGCACGGACGTGCAGTAACTTCTGACAGCCGGCCAAGAGACCACTAGATAAGGAGGAAGAATATGAGCCTCCCTGTCCGAGCGGCCCCCGAGAAACTAACAGAGACTGATAAGCAGGCGCACCTGGGAGGACTTCGGATTCGGGAAACCAATTATAATAACCCTGCCTCTTCTAGAAGTAGTAATGAATATGTATTAGCCTAGGAGCATAAAAACCAGCCGCCTTACGTAACAGGTGTGCGTCCTGGTGGAGCAGAGACTCCCGGCGCACCCAGCGCTGTTTGCTTGCCTCTATTCATTTAATAAATTGTAAACTTTGATTGTAATCCTATTTGGGACTCAGTCATTTATAACAATTGGGGGCTCGTCCGGGATGGTCTTGGTTCCTGAATTCTGACTTGATCTAGGAGGGGCGCCCCCACCATTTGGTGGCTCCTGTTCGAGTCAGGTCGGGGCTAATGCCATCTTGAACCTGAATAAGGGCAAGCAAAGATTTAGATTTTTTTATGAGCTCCCTTTGCCGGCTGCAGCACTATATTTTGCCCGTAATTCTGCGCGCGAAGATCCGAACGAAGACGACGGAGTCGTAAGTATTTAAGGCGTATACCGTTCGGTTGGGTGGGTTTCGGTTGCCTGTGTGTGTGAGAGTGTGACTGAGACGGAACGTAGTTCCGAAGCGATTGTGGAGGTCTTCTAACCGCGGTTCCAATCTCCCGCGAGGGACTTGGCCGGTGAAGGACCGAAGCGATTCCTATAGGATTCGTGGGTGGGTGATAGGTCCTAAACCCCCTGCAAGACACTCTCACTAAGGCAACCAAGGGCTGTAGGAATTGCCACAGTAAAATTCCTAGATGGGTCAGACAAAATTGAAGACCCGGGACCAGAGAAAAGGGAGCAAATTACCAGACATACCACCAGAAAGTCCATTAGGGATAATGATTAGAAATTGGAACGATAGGGGCCCCGGAAAAGGGAAAAAGTAAATTAAAAATGGTTCAGTATTGTATGACAGAATGGCCAAAGGAGCCTTTAAGACCACATGTCTTTTGGCCCGTTTTCGGATCCTTTGAAGACTGGGTTTGCCAGGCCTTAAATATACATGTTAATTCAAAGGAACCTTTTAGCCAGGAGGAAAGTGATTATGCAGGATTATGGATCAGGATCTCACGTCCTTTTCCAGCCTCAATATTTACACTAAAAGCAGACGAGAAGTTTGACGAAGAAGAGAACAAAAAAATAAAAAATAAAAAATAAAAAAAAAAAAAGGAAAAAGAAAAAGATGATGAATGGGAGTCATTGGATAACCTACCACCTCTATATCCTAACAATCCACCCCCGGTGGTGCATCTTGTAATCCTGTTTTGTTCTTAAGTGTTTTGACTGTGTCAAGGAGGAAGGTGGGAGCATTATCTAAGTAACAGTTTAGAAGTTTGGCTATATTCGCGGTGGTGTTCGGTCAGTTTCCCAAGTATCGGGGGAGAGGGGCTGACTGATTATCAAAGTGGTAGAACGGAGAGTCACTTCTTTGGTGGTTCGGGCCTGAGCCCTGGGAATTCGGTAAGAAGGGGGAGAGCGAATTTATTTAGGCCTCAATACCTTTTTAAACCCCCATCTTGACGGATACACAGGAGTGATTCCTTGTTTTGTGTAGGCTTACTAACAAAGTGCATGAGAAAAATTAGCATTTGGCTTGAAATTCGGTCTTATTGAAATGTAAATTTTGTGGAAAAGGTGTTATTGTTTGTCTAGAAGACAGAAGGCTGAGTGCTTCAGGTGTTTTTCCGAAGTCCTGCGGATTTATGATTGGAATGGGGCTCATTAATAATCTGAAATAGTAAAGTTTGTATGTGGAAAGAAGAGTTTAATCCCAGAGAATTGGGACATTTGGGAAGAAGATTAGGAAAAGATAGTAAAAACCTGCAATAAAATGGTTTGTGTGGAAATTGAAACAAGGGACAGTAACTAATATAAATAAATAAAAGGGAATGGGAAATCAAGGAAATGGGTAAAATCCAAAACAAAGACGTCCAAAAAAAAAAAAAAAGCCTCCTCGGGTGCATATTGGCACATTGGAAGGATATTGTTAGAAATGGGGGCACAGAAAGCAAGAGGACTTTCACTAAGTATTGCAATCAATGGTGGCCACTATATAAACTAAATGGCCACTTTATGGATCAATCGACTATAACAGTGTCTTGCAATTAATGTTTTTGAGGAGAGAAGGAAAATAGGATGAAATGTTGTATAGTGATATGTTGTTTCAGCATGTTGGAGGGAAAAGGTTTGGAATTAAGTTGGCCCCTGACTGAGCCTTTGGTGTTGGCATTAGAAAAGTACGGGCTGGAGAAAGATAAAGGAAGTGTTAAAAGGATTGTTGAAGGTGTTAAAGGTTGTGTGGCATGTAGTATTTAACAGAGCATTTTGATGCTGAATGAGCAGGGAAAGAGGATGTAGGAATTCTGATAGTTCCGCCTCAACCCGAGGCTGAGATCTCAAAATCACGGTGTGAGCCCTCTGGGGCGGAGGGACCATGATGGGTCCGAGAGAGTTGTCGTGGAAACAGAAAAGCAGCTAACTCTTGAAACAACCTGAGTTCCTGTGTGAGCTCAGATTGCCAATGGGACCGCTCAGGGAACTTTCAACGATTGCATTCCCCTGAGCGACCCCCTCACTGAGACCCTAATCACCCCGGAAATTATGTAAATACTAAAATCTGGTTAAATTGGCTATTGGGAATTGAGAATCTGTTCCAACAAGGTCCAAAAGAAACCCCTATGGAATTTATGGAATTTTTGAATTTCTGGACCAACTTTGAAATGCAATGAAAAAAAAAAAAAAAATGGACCTGGCTTAAAAAAAAAAAAAAAAAAAGAGAGAGAGAGGCAACTGGCTAACCGCTTTCCAGGGCAATCAGCCCCTGATATCAGAAAGAAATTGTCTTAGGCTGCAGGACAAACAACAGTCAGGAATGATGGGGACCTGGGGCATCTACCCTAGCAGGTCCACTAGTTGAAATAAAGCTAGGAAACGAAGACAGAGGCTTGAATTTTTTGTTGGTTATGGGAGCTTCTTTCTCTGTGTTAATTAGGCTGTAAATGTAATAGGAGCAACATATTCAGTGTTAAATAGTTTAAAAGGACGATTAGGAACTAAGACAACTACAATAATTGGAGCCACAGGGAAAGAGGAAGAATGGTCATTCTTACGACCCCTTGATTTGCGTTTTGGGGGTGAGGAACTAACCCATAAATTTTAGTATGTACCAGAATGCCCGATGCCACTCTTTGGACGGGATCTATTAGCCAAATTAGATGCAACAATAACCTTTGAGGATGGAGAATTAATAATGAAGGTACCTGAGTCCAAAGTAGGCCAAATCCTAATGATCAAAGATAAACCCTTTGTTAATATTCCAAGAGAAGTAGAAAATGCAGTTATAGCAACAGTACGGGAAACAGATGTACCAGGGAAGTCGAAACTGGCACAACCGGTAAAGGTGGAATTAAAGGAAGGAGCCAAACCTGTTCGAATCAAACAATATCCACTTAAGATAGAAGCTAGGCATGGGAATGGTGAAAATTATTGACAAATTTCTCAAATATCAGATTCTGGAAGAATGTAAATCGGAATACAATACTCCAATTTTTCCAGTAAAGAAGCCGAATGGCGAGTATAGATTTGTACAAGATCTTAGAGCAATAAATGAAATAACAAAGGATATTCACCCGGTAGTAGCTAATCCTTACACATTGTTAACATCTGTGAAAGGGAAATATAAATGGTTTACCGTGATAGATTTAAAGGATGCCTTCTTTTGCATACCTCTTGATAAAGATAGTAGAAAATTATTTGCCTTCAAATGGGAAAACGTATTGAAGTTTTTGGACCACATATGGTAACAACCGTTTTGGAACAAAGGGGGGGGGGGGGGCACTGGTTATCACCCAGCTGGATGATGAAATATCAGGCAATCCTAACTGAACAAGATGACATAACCTTGAAAACGACTAACCTGTTATATCCAGCAGTATTTCTAGGAACTGTTCCAGAAGAAGGACCGTTGGAACACAGTTGTGTGCAAATAATCGAACATACGCCAGCCACAAAGATTTGAAGGATGTACCCCTTGAAAGGTATTCAGTGGGAATACCACACTCCGTGGCACCCACAAAGCTCAGGGAAAGTAGAAAGGATGAATCAAACAATAAAACAACAATTGGCTAAGTTAATGATCGAGACACAGCTGCCCTGGACGAAATGCTTACCATTGGCACTTTTAAACATAAGAACTAAACCACACAGTGAGACTGGATTATCATCATATGAAATGTTATATGGTATGCCTTATTCTCAAGGGATGCCCCTAGGGAACAATGTAGTTGAGGATCATAGTATCCAGAAATACATAATTACCATTGGAAGGAGATTACAGGAGATAAGAGAAATTGGGATGATGACTCAGACACCACCTTTAGGATTTGCTATTCATAAAATACAACCAGGAGACAAGGTCTTAATAAAAACCTGGAGAGAAGAATCATTGAACCCCCGATGGGAGGGACTGTACCTTGTTTTACTTACTACTGAAACAGCTGTGAGAACAGCAAGAAGGGGTTGGACCCACGCATCCAGAATAAAAGGACCAATAACTACCGAAGCCTGGAGGGTTGAGTCCACTCCTGGGGAACTGAAACTGAGACTAAAGAGGAACTGATATCCCAGCAATGAGGTTCTGCATGAATTAAGGGCACTGGATAAAGAGGACAAGGCTGAAGGGAGGAAAGGGAGAAGGCAAGACCGGGGTAGGACCCTCCACTGCGGCGTGTATGGTCTACCGAGGGAGGCAACCCCTATGGGTATTGACCGCCGAGTGAGAGTGCCTCGACCGGACTTCTCCCACACCAAGATCAGTTTGTCCTGAGAAAAATAACATGAGAACCTTTTAAACCCATAATAAAATTGTGATTAGTTTTTCCAGGAGCTGGATCACCCTGAAGGGCTGAATGGTAACACAAGCTCTGAAAGCGGGCCCAACCCCCTGATTGAAGGCGCTTCCCACACTCTCAAGATTGGACGGCGAAAAAGGCTTATAATATGACAGGTCGCCAAAGAGAACTGAATTGTGACTGTAAGTGGAAACCCAACGTGGGAGCTTGGAAGCGTGCATATACGAGTACAAACGGGGCAGACATTGTAACAGGACCACTCGGTAACAAGGACACTCTGTATTATCACGCCCCAAAGGGTAAAGATGGATGGGATGGTCCTTTTCCAAACGACGTGGGCCCTAAAGGGACATTATTGGGTGTGTGGCAAACATGCTTACAAGAGGCTACCTGGAAACTGGTCGGGAATATGCTATGGGGGGTACATAAGACCCTTGTTCTTTTTATTGTCACAAACACAAGGAAATCATTTAGGAATAAGATTATATGATGACCTGAACAGAGTAAAACGATCTATTGATACTTCCTTATCCGGGGATAGTGCCCAAAAATGGGGAAAGGATGAATGGCCTCCTGAAAGAATCATACAGCATTATGGGCCAGCTACCTGGAACCCGAATGAGTTGGTATCAGGAGCCCGAGAACCTATTTATAATTTGAACCGAATAATTAGGTCGCAAGCTATCCTCGAAGTTGTAACCAATTAAACAGCGACGACCTTGGATCTTCTGGCTGATCAATCCACTCAGATGAGGAATGCTATCTTTCAACGTAGAATGGTCTTAGACTATTTACTAGCAGAAGAAGGGGGAGTGTGTGGAAAACTGAACGATTCTAATTGTTGTTTACAAATTGATGATAATGGAAAAGTGGTTAAGCAGATAACAAAAGAAATTAAAAAGCTAGCCCACGTCCCAGTACAAACTTGGAAGGGTATGGATTGGGATTTCTTTTCATGGTTGCCCGGTGGACCATGGGTTAAAAGGATGCTATTTTTATTTTTATGTGGTGTAATGACATTATTGTTTATACCTTGTATGATACCTTGCTTTACGTTGTTGATACGGCGGATAATAAATAGCACCCAGTTTGTGATGACTTTGGGAGAGAAAAGGTGATGTGTCGATAATGATGCTTAAGAAATGGACACCCCGAGAACTGACTGATGAAATCCAACTGCTACTAACAAAAGTTGAAGAAGAGACACGAATTGATGATATTAAAAAAAAAAAAAGGGAGGAATTGTAAGGAATAGTCCAGCAATTCGTGCCACTAAGGGGTGTGAAGGGTTAACATCGAGGCCTGGGTTTAGGCGAGAAGAGAACAAAGGGATTTCTTCAGAGAAAAACTGCTGACTTTGCACGGACGTGCAGTAACTTCTGACAGCCGGCCAAGAGACCACTAGATAAGGAGGAAGAATATGAGCCTCCCTGTCCGAGCGGCCCCCGAGAAACTAACAGAGACTGATAAGCAGGCGCACCTGGGAGGACTTCGGATTCGGGAAACCAATTATAATAACCCTGCCTCTTCTAGAAGTAGTAATGAATATGTATTAGCCTAGGAGCATAAAAACCAGCCGCCTTACGAAACAGGTGTGCGTCCTGGTGGAGCAGAGACTCCCGGCGCACCCAGCGCTGTTTGCTTGCCTCTATTCATTTAATAAATTGTAAACTTTGATTGTAATCCTATTTGGGACCCAGTCATTTATAACATCAACTCTTGACTTTTATTTGTGTATGCCATTGTTTTGACTGTAATCTTTTCAGATGATGAAGCTGTAGGGGCGGGAGGGAGCAAAATAATTATTCTAGCGTTGTGGACCAAACATGCTGCCAGGAGTGGTGGTGCTGGGGTCAGCCCACCCGGCCTTACTTTCAATTATCAGGGATGATAAAATGGTGTGAAAAGCAGCAGCTCTGCGATACGGCTACGCTACCCCCACTCCCTTCTCTTGTGCTGTACCAAAGTTCCCCCAAGCTTTGGTTGGTGCTTTTTGCTGGTGACAGTAGGACTCCAGGGCGAGTAGTCGGGACTCTCCTGCAGTAACTGGGTCAATTAAGGGTTGGTTTAAGTGCCTCCTGGTTTTTAAAACTGCTCCCCTGAGCTGCTGGCTCTGCTGCCTGCTACAGCAAATGTTCGGGTGCCATCAGCGTTGCACTTGGGCGTGGGCACTGACCCTGCGGAGGAGAGCTGAGACTCGCGTGTATTGTGTACCCTGCCGCCAGTGATCGTTTTCCCCTAGCAGATCTATTTTGAATCATTTCCCTAAATTTTAGAGGAACTTTAGGCTCTTTGTGCTATGATTTGTGAAGCTGTAGGGGCCCTCAGGCATTTGCTGCTGGCAGAGGAAAACCGCTTGTCGAATTTGTTGTAAATACTTTCTGTTTGGACAACAACGCCTGTGTGTGTGTGTGTGCGTGTGTGTGTGTGTGCGCGTGCGTGCTTTGACGACCCCCTGCGACGCCCCAGCTCCGCGAGGGAAGCTTTGAAGCGGCTCTGGGAAAACCTCTGCGGAAGAAACCGCTGCTAGTGACTTGCGGAAAAGGGACTCCACAATCAGTGAGATTGTAAAGTAGGTATGTTTATTCAGCGCTGGGCAGCACGGGAGGTCGTGGGCATGAAGATTGATGACTCTTCCTCGTCACTGCTAGTTGACCTCTTGTCTTTGCACAGACTCAGTTGCTCCTTGGCTCTTGTCCATCTGCAGGACCAGTTTCTCCCAGTTTCTTAAGATAGGCTCACTCTCTTATTAGGAGACTGACCTTGGTAAGGGGCCCAAGGCTTCTTGCTTTAGTTAATTGGCACAATGCACCATAGTTAGCAAAGACGCTAAGTAGCATCCTAGTTTAACGCTGTCAGCGCTCTATCTCTACTTGATAAGATTCTCCTAACTCCCTCTCTCACTGGAGCCCACGCAGCCCTCCGTCCTGCCGAAGGACTTCACGGGGACTTCTGCCGGCTCCGGGTGCCCGCACACAGACAGAAATGGCTTTGAGAGAAAACAATCAGGAGGAGGAGAGCTCAGAGACTGCGGCCGGCTTCGGCCACCTTCCCCTCGCTTTCCCTCTCCGTGTTCAAACCGAGCACTGTTCTGCCGTCAACCTTCGCTGCCTCTGCCCGCGGCGCTGGGCTTTCGCGTGTGCCATTGCTCCTCTACATATTTTATCCTTCCTTTTGTAAGGAATGGTCCAGCAATTCGTGTCACTAAGGGATTTGAAGGGTTAACATCGAGGCCCGGGTCTAGGTGATAAGAGAACAAAGGGGTTTTTAGGGAAAAGTGCTGACTACTGCAGGGGATGTTGCTAGAGTTTCTGAAATCCGGCACAGAGGCTCCCAAACGAGGAGGAAGGGGGAGATGAAGGACAATTGAAGGACAAAAGCCTGGGAGGAAGACAACCAGCATTCAGCCCGAGCAAGCCCCGAGAGACCACCAGAGACTGGTACGCAGGCGCCCCTGGGAGGGGTTTCGGATTCCGGAAACCAATTCTAATAACCCTGCCTCTTCTCGAAGTAGTAATGAATATGTATTAGCCTGGGAGCATCAAAACCAGCCGCCTTACGTAACAGGTGTGCGTCCTGGGGGAGCAGAGACTCCCGGTGATTAGGGAAGCTGAGGCGATTCCAGATAAGAAAGGGTTAAGAATGAAACTATTAAAGGAGAACAGAACATTAGGTGTAGGGCAGGAAACAGATGTACGGACAATGTATCTCGAAATAGGACATATACGGGCAATATATCTCGAACAAGACATTGGAATCCAAGATAAGAAAATAATGAGCAGAAGATTCGAAGAAAAAACAGTCCTTGCGGTTAGGAAGAAAGCTAAATCAGCAGAATCCTGACCAAGGGTGAAAAGTACACTGTGAGGAAGACTTATGGCCTTCCTCTCTGAGACCACCGACCACAGCTCGACGACCCCTGCCCAAGACCACTGAGAGGATCTGCGCAGGCACAGGACACAAAAAACTGATTAGCATGAGAAGCGAGAGTAGGCGGGGTTAGATAATGAATATGTATAGGCGTTAATAAAATATTAATCACTGTGATGTATAAATTTGGGACGGCTTTTCACTTCGGGATGCACGATAGGCGGAAAGATCCCCCGTGCATCCGGCGCCGTCAATAAAGAATAAATCACTTAAAGAAATTGGATTTATGATCTTTGAATCAATCTGGCGACCCAGATGGGACTTCTTCTCTGTCGGACCGCAGGACCCGCTGGGAACAGGACTCCCTAGGGTACCCCCGGGATTTCCCGGAGGGACTCCTCGACTCAACGGATCACTGCGGAGGCAGACACGGACCCCATCATTGTAAGTGATTATATTCTTTATTTTGGTTTATTTGGTTGACCGGTCAATTGGGGTCGTCTGTAAGTCGGAAAGTAAAAGTTTTCTGCAGGACGGCATTTGGTTTTTTGGAAAGCACTCAGTTGCTGTTGGGAAACAAATAACCTTTGCATGCGAGGTTAGTGTTACGTTGTGTTTAAATGTGGAACTTGACCTTGGCTATTGTCTTTGGGATTTTGATTGTACACTTTATAACGTTACTAGGATCTTGGTGTTATTGTGGAAAGCTGCCGGCTTGTATTGTGTAACAAGAAACATTCTGAACTGTAACATGGGGGGGCAGCAGAGTAGTGGGATTCCAAAGAAAAGCCCGTTGGGATGTATCTTGAGTCATTGGAAAAATATAGGGGGATCCCCCGGTGGAACTGAAAATAAGAAAACGTTGATAAAATATTGTAATCAATGGTGGCCACTTTATAAGTTGGATTGTGAGGGAAATGGCCACTGAATGGAACCTTAAATTATAATACTTTACTACAGTTAATGTTGTTTCTAAGGAGAGAGGGAAAGTGGGATGAGGTGTCATACGCAGATATGTTTTTCACTTTGAGAAACCACCCGGAATGGCAGAAGGAGTGTGGAATTAACTTAGCCCCACAGGATCCTTTGATCCTGGCAATAGAAAAGGATATGAAGAAGGAAGGGGCAGGAAAAATGAAAAGATGTTGTTCGGCGTGCAGTATCGGGCAGAGATGTTTGAAATTGAATGAGTCAGAGGAGAGAATGGAGGATTATGTCCTCCCGCCCCAGATAATAGAACAAGGCGTGGGGGCGAGACCAGGAAACGGCAGAATAGATAAGAATAATGAGAGTTGGGGGAATGGAGACTTTACCCCGATCACGGCTCGAACCCGAAGTAAGGTCGGGCCCGTTATTCAAGCCCCGTTACGACAGGCTATGGGGGCTAACGGACCAGCTCGGATAAAAGTACCTTTCACAACTGCCGAGTTAGATTCACGGAAGGAAGCTGTGAAAGGATACCGGGATGATCCAGAATCAGTGGCCCGGAGGTTTGAGCTGATTGGAAAGAATTTAGATCCCGATTGGAAAGATATAGAGATAATGCTGGCAGCATTATCGGAAACTGGAAAAGCAACTGGTAATTAAGAATGCACAAACTCAAGTACAGACCCAGGTAACGTCAGTTTTACCTGGAACTGTGGAGGTATATGTGCCCAGAGTGGACCCAAACTGGGACTATAATGATGAGGGTGATTATAGGTTATTAAAAAGATATCAGGAATGGATTAGGATCGCCTTGGAAAGTGCGATACCAAAGTCTGTAAACTGGTCTAGGTTATATACCATAAAACAGGGGCAAACTGAGACCCCGTCAGAATTTCTCGATCGGCTAAGGACAGCAATGCAAAAATTTACAACGATAGACCCCTCTTCTGAGGAAGGTAAAGTCCAGCTAGTATCATTGTTCTTGGGTCAGTCTGCGGACGATATAAGGCAGAAGCTTCAGAAAATGAAAGAGCCGGATGTGAGAGATTTAGAAAGGCTGGTGGAAGAGGCATGGAGGGTATTTAGGAATCGAGAAGGGAATGAGAAACAAAGGCTGGGTAGGGCTATTGCTGCGGCAACTGTTGCGGCCTTACAGAGGCAAGAAGAACCTTTTCGGGGAAAAGGAAGAGGGAATGGGATAAGGGGAAGGTCAGTAAAGCCTCCCCTGAGACCGAATCAGTGTGCATATTGTAGGGAAGTGGGTCATTGGAAAAGGGAATGTCGGAAACAATGGGAGAAGAACAGGTTGATGGTAGCTAGTGTATCTCCCGACCAATGAAGTGGACCGGGGGATTCTACCCTAGCAGATCCGCTGGTTAAAATTAAGCTAGGGAAATCAGGACAGGAAGTGGAGTTTTTAATTGACACAGGAGCGACTTATTCTGTGTTAAACCAGAAATTGATACCAGAGGATGAGGATTTTGTGACGGTGATAGGAGCTACAGGCCAGCACGAGAAAGCCTTTTTCCTAAGGCCTTTAAAATATAAGTTAGGGAAACAGATGGGAATACATAGGTTTTTATATTTACCAGGATCCCCGAAGTCTTTGCTGGGGCGAGATTTACTAGAACAATTAGAAGCGGAAATTGTCTTTGAAAAAGGGAAGGTGGGGTTAAAGGTGAGAGAAGAAAAGCTGATAACCGCGCTAAGCTTAACGCTGATACAAGCAGACCCCATCGGTAAAGTACCTTCGGAGATTTTAGACCAAGTTTACCCAGGAGTCTGGGCTACTGACATCCCTGGGCGAGCCAAAAATGCAGCCCCGATAGTGGTGAGATTAAAGCCAGGGGAAAGGCCAGTTAAGATTAAGCAATATCCCCTAAGATTAGAAGACAGGAAAGGAATTAAGGGGATAGTGGATAAGTTTTTAAAACATGGACTGCTGGTTGAGTGTGAATCTGAAATATAATACTCCTATACTACCAATTAAGAAGCCAGATGGGAAGAACTATAGATTAGTGCAGGATTTAAGAGCTATAAATAAGATCACTGAAGATATACACCCTGTGGTAGCCAACCCGTACACATTACTGACTAAATTAAAAGATAATTTAGTTTGGTTTACCGTACTGGATTTAAAAGATGCCTTCTTCTGCCTGACTTTAGCCCCAGAAAGTCAGAAGCTTTTTGCTTTTGAATGGGAAAATCCAGACTCAGGACGAAAGGCTCAATTGACCTGGACCGTATTGCCGCAGGGATTCAAAAACAGCCCCACGATTTTTGGGAATCAACTAGCAAAAGAGCTTGAGGTTTGGGAGGCCCCAAACACCGAAGGAGTTCTGCTGCAATACGTTGATGACCTTTTGATAGCCACTGAGAATAGGAGCAGCTGCATGCAATGGACGATAAGTCTCCTTAATTTTCTGGGTTTGAATGGGTATCGAGTCTCTCAACAGAAGGCTCAGCTGATTCAGTCACGTGTAACTTACTTGGGGTTTGAGATTTCAGGGGGACAAAGGGAGTTAGGAACAGAACGGAAAGAAACTATCTGCCGTACCCCAGAACCACAGACCATTAAGGAATTACAAACTTTTCTAGGGATGACAGGTTGGTGCCGTCTATGGATTAATAATTATGGACTAATTGTAAAACCCCTATATGACCTCATCAAGAATAACCAATCGAAATTGGTCTGGACGGGGGAAGCACGGGCTGCCTTTAAGAAGCTTAAATTGGAGTTAATGCGAGCACCAGCTTTGGGTCTACCGGACTTGTCTAAACCCTTTTGGTTGTACTCCTATGAGAGACAAGGGATGGCTCTAGGGGTGCTGGCACAGAAGCTGGGCCCCTACAGGAGAGCTGTGGCCTACTTCTCTAAACAACTGGATGAAGTAAGTAAAGGTTGGCCGGGTTGCCTTCGAGCGGTGGCCGCTGTCATCATGAATATACAGGAGGCTCGGAAGTTCACTATGGGACAGAAGATAACCGTGCTGGTATCACACACTGTCTCGGCAGTCTTGGAGCAGAAAGGGGCACACTGGTTATCCCCTCAAAGATTTTTAAAATACCAAGCAATACTGGTGGAGCAAGATGACGTAGAAAGTGTGGTTACTAACATTGTGAACCCAGCTTCTTTCCTTAGTAACGCTCCTGACGAGCCAGTGGTCCACGATTGTATCGAAACTATGGAAACTGTGTATTCTAGCCGACCAGATCTCAAGGAGGAGCCCTTGGAAGACGCGGACGAATCATGGTATACTGATGGAAGCAGCTTTGTGAAACAAGGACAACGCAAAGCAGGGTATGCGGTGACGACCACTCAACAGGTAATTGAGTCGAAACCATTACCCCTTGGGACGTCTGCTCAGAAAGCAGAAATAATTGCCCTTACGCGGGCATTGGAACTAGCAGCAGGAAAGAAAGTAAATATCTGGACAGACTCTAAGTATGCATTTGGTGTGGTGCATGCACATGGGGCTATCTGGAAGGAACGAGGATTATTAACGGCCCAAGGAAAACAAATAAAATATGCTGAGGAGATTTTGAAGTTGTTGGAAGCGGTAAAGCACCCAGAGAAGGTGGCTGTTATACATTGCCGGGGACACCAAAAAGGAACCGCTGACTTCGAGGTAGGGAACCGATTGGCTGACCAAGAAGCAAAAAGGGTGGCCGGATTGGCTGAGGCAGAAGCGCTCACTTTAATACCAGACGGTAAAATACAAACTTTAGGTGAAGGACAGGAACCTAGGTACACACGGGAAGATCAAAAGTTAATTGGGGACCTGGGAGGAAAAGCAAGGAGTGATGGATGGGTATACCTGAAAGATAATAGGGTTGTACTACCCTCTAATTTAATATGGCCTATGGTCATGGCAGAACATAATAAGACTCATTGGGGAGCAGACACCTTATATAAAAATCTGAGTCGAGTCTTGGTGGGAAGAAATCTGTATACTACGGTAAAACAAGTAACCCAGCAATGCAGTATTTGTTTGCATCATAACCCTAATACAGAAAATAGGGTAAAGTTCGGAATAATCAGTAAAGGAAACTATCCAGGACAACAATGGCAGATAGATTTTTCAGAACTGCCAAGAAAAGGGGGGTATCGATACTTGTTGGTTTTGACAGATACTTTTTCCGGGTGGCCGGAGGCTTTTCCCTGTCGAACCAACAAGGCAAGAGAAGTGGTTAAGGTTTTACTGAATGAGATAATACCGCGTTTCGGAATTCCGGCAGCAATGTCCTCAGATAGAGGCTCTCATTTTTGTGCGCAAATAGTTCAAGAAGTAAGTAAGGTCTTAGGGGTAGACTGGCAACTCCATACCCCTTACAGACCACAGGCAAGCGGACAAGTGGAAAAGATGAATCATCTAATCAAACAACAAATAGCCAAAATAGGGCAAGAGACTAATTTATCATGGCCTCAGTCTCTCCCTTTGGCTTTACTTAGAATTAGAGTAAAACCACGGACAAAGGAAAATCTAAGCCCTTTTGAAATATTATACGGAAGACCCTATCAGTTTTTGTTCAGCGGGGAGGACCTGACGCAACTGGGGTCGGGATACTTGTATAATTATTTAATAGGACTCCAAAAACAGTTGGATCAAATATCTAAAGTTGTCTCAGGAACCAGGGCTAGAGGGCTGGACCAACCAATCCACCCCTTTAAACCTGGGGATTATGTGTATGTAAAAGCATTTGCAGGTCGCCCTTTGGAAGAAAAGTGGACGGGACCATACCAGGTGCTGCTGACAACACATACCGCCATCAAGATTAAGGAGCAAACGGCCTGGATCCATTATTCGAGAGTGAAGAAAGCTCCAAAAGCCCCCTGGAAAGTAACGCTGGGTGACGGTGAACTGAAACTAAAGTTCAGTCAAGCGAAATGAAGACACTATGGTCAGGAGTATTTAGTAATGTAGTTAGCAGAAATTTAGTTAACAGAATTGTTTTATTTCTGTGGCTTATAGTTGTAATTGTGATTCAAGAATTGGAAGGTGCTTCTATGATGATAGAGAATGGTGGGTGGCCTTGGTCTGAAGCCGTAACCACAGAGGATAAGAGCATTAATGGAAAGTTAGCTGTTGTGGTTATTTGGCGAACAAATGGTGATCATTTACATGCATTATCAGAATGGCGAAATTTAGGGGAAGGGTGGATACACCAAAGAACTGTAGGGGACGAAATTGAAATAGGGTGCCGTATGATTAATGGAACAGCCCACGAGAAAGCAACGGGGATTTTAGTAAAACCGACTTCCAAAAGTGGCCAACAAGAAGGTTGTATCCGCCCAGGTAAATTAGATTGTTGGTATAATTTTATATTAACACAGACTGTAGCAGTTAACTGTTTTTGGACTAATAATGGTCAAAAGCTCGAGATCAAGGAAGGCGAGAGCCTCATGATAAATTTTACAATATATGCTATACTTCCTACAACAGTGAGACCCCCTATTGCACTTCCTTCCCCTACAACCTATGCCCAAGCCCCAGTCAAGCTGGAACCCAAAATTTATGAAACAGGCCCATATGTAGTAAGGAACACAGGCCAACAACAATTGTTATTTAATCCAGAATGGTCTCTCAAGCGTGTTGAATTGCTAATACAAATTAACATCTCAGCAGTTCAACCAGCCTGTTCTCCTTTCCTAAAGACATCATTAGAAGGCTGGACAATATGGTCACAAAAGCAAGTACACCTCAGGGGCAGAACACAAAGAGACTTAACTGGAATGCTAGGAACAGGATTAGGAGTTTTAAATGGAATTGATTCAGAAATACTAATGAATAAGCTAGCCACAGCAACAAGCGATTTGACAAAACTAAAACAGCCCCTGCAATCATCCTTACTGGCATTGGGAACTAGCCAATGGCAAGTTTCAAAGGTGTTACCAATATGGGAAAAGGCTGAAGACCAGGACCACAGACTAATAATAGATGCACTTAGTATGGCGCAAGATAATGTATCTTTAGCTCTTAGTTGTATACAGGTACAGTTATGGATGCAGGCAACGGCTGCCTTGATCATTAGGGAAGGAAGTGAAGGCATTTTTCCGGCTGAAGTCCGAAAGATTGTTTGGGACAATGCCAATGATTTTGAAAAGAAGTTCCAATCTTGGTGGACTCTGGTAAATTTTACCTATGATCCCATTATTAACATGGCTACTGCCTTTGTGCTTACTATACGTAATGCTACAGTTTATGTTATCCACCCCATTGTTGCACTAGGGTTAAATCATGAGGAAACAGTGCTCTATCCTTCGGAGCATAGAACCTGGGCCCGGATGAAGAACGGGAAATGGCAGTCTGTGAATCTAGAATCATGTGTTACCCGGGAACAACAAGGATTTATTTGTGAGAGCAACACAATTGATGCTCAGGATGTCTGTCTTGACACTGAGCAAGGTGTTTGCCACTTTGAAATTCATCCAAATACTAGTCAAAAGACTGTGCTTGTATATATTGGTCAAGGCTGTGTGTGTTTAAGGACTGCTTGTGCTTTTGTAGAAGTAGATGAGGAAAACATAACTCTACCTAGCAAAAATCACTCTAACTTTTGTATTTGTAACTTTGTTAGAATCATCGGGTGTGATTTTTTATATTCAGCACCAGTGGTATCCCACCAGTTGATCAAGTCCAACAACACAATGTATCACAAGTTATTACCCACACCTATTGGGATGAACCTCACGCTAGTGAAGCAATTACTTAAACACCAAGACCTGATCAAAATTTTAAAAGGCATTCAGGAAGATGGAGAGAAGACTTTAATCACTGTCCACCATGATACAAAAGAAATAAACAGAGTTTTGCAAAGAGTAAAACAAGACACAGATCATAGCTGGTGGGACAAACTCTTTGGATGGTCGCCAACTGCAACTGGGATTTTGAACACATTGTGTCACCCAATTATTGTTCTATTGATGTTAGTTGGTATAAGTTTAATATTATCTTTTGTAATACTTGTTTGGAATTGGAAATTGTTACAACGAATGGCAATATTAGCTTCCCTGACGAGAGTACATGGCAAGGTATTGAGGGATACATATCGTAGAGGCTGGGAAGAAGAATTTTTGTATTCGGAAAGGTCTCTACCGACATAGAGGAAATATAGAAACAAACAAAGGTTCTGTATAAGATTAGTAAGGATAACATTTCATGGGGCTTTGAGGAAATATGGAATAAGTTAACCTCATGGTTACCCAATTTTCAATAGTTAGAACAAGTTTTTACTGATCTGGTTATGTTATTGGCAGTAGGAATATTTGTATGTATGTTACTGCGATACTGCTAATGATAAGGGCATGCAATGCAAAAGAATTTGCATGGGGAAAAGAAAAGGGGGGATTGATTAGGGAAGCTGAGGCGATTCCAGATAAGAAAGGGTTAAGAATGAAACTATTAAAGGAGAACAGAACATTAGGTGTAGGGCAGGAAACAGATGTACGGACAATGTATCTCGAAATAGGACATATACGGGCAATATATCTCGAACAAGACATTGGAATCCAAGATAAGAAAATAATGAGCAGAAGATTCGAAGAAAAAACAGTCCTTGCGGTTAGGAAGAAAGCTAAATCAGCAGAATCCTGACCAAGGGTGAAAAGTACACTGTGAGGAAGACTTATGGCCTTCCTCTCTGAGACCACCGACCACAGCTCGACGACCCCTGCCCAAGACCACTGAGAGGATCTGCGCAGGCGCAGGACACAAAAAACTGATTAGCATGAGAAGCGAGAGTAGGCGGGGTTAGATAATGAATATGTATAGGCGTTAATAAAATATTAATCACTGTGATGTATAAATTTGGGACGGCTTTTCACTTCGGGATGCACGATAGGCGGAAAGATCCCCCGTGCATCCGGCGCCGTCAATAAAGAATAAATCACTTAAAGAAATTGGATTTATGATCTTTGAATCACCGGCGCATCCAGCGCTGCTTGCTTGCCTCTATTCGTTTAATAAATTGTAAACTTTGATTGTAATCCTATTTGGATTTATAACAGCCATTTATAACACTTTCTATATTTGTATTTTATTTAAGGCTGTCTTGCCCCCCTCCCCCCCCAGCCTCGCTGCTCGCCAATAAAGCTGGCGCAGGGGCTAAAGGATCTGAAGGGCCTGCTTGTACACCTAAGGGATTTGAGGGCCTGCTTGTACACCTTTGGGGACTGCCTCTTTTGGGGGGGGGGGTGGTGTTAGGAGCTGCTTGTATACTTTTTTAGGCATTCCTCTGAGAGGGGGTTGGGAGCTTCGTGTATACTGGGGGGGGAGGGCCTCCCTCGAGGTGGAAGGGGAGGGGTTGGAGCGTTTCTACACTGTAGGGGCCTGCCTGTACACTTTTGGGGCCTGCCTTGGAGGGGTTGGGAACTGCTTGTACACCTTTGGGGCCTGCGTCTGCGCGGGGCGGGGGGGGTTGGGGGGTTGGAGCTGGTTTTAACCTTTCGGGCTTGCATCTGGAGGGGGTTGGGGCCTGCCTTTGGGGGGGTGGTTGTGAGCTGCTTGTATACTGTAGGGGCCTGCTTGTCCACCTTTGGGGCCTGCGTCTGGGGGGGGGTGGGAGCTGCTTGTACACTGTTAGGGCCTGCCTTGGGGGAGGGGTTGGGGCATGTGCCTTGGGGGCATGGGGTTGGGAGCTGCTTCTACGCTGTAGGGGTCTGGGTCTTGGGGGGTTGGGGCTGTTTGTACACCTTTGGGGCGTGCCTCTGGGGAGGATGGGGAGTTGCTTGTACACCTTTGGGGCCTGTGTCTGGGGGGGGGGGTTGGGGCCTGTGCCGGGGGGGTTGGGAGCTGCTTGTACGCTCTAGGGTCCTCTGGCAGGCTTTGGGGCCTCCCTTTGAGGGGGGCAGTTGGGAGCTGGTTGTACACCTTTGGGGCCTGAGTCTGGGGTGTGGGGGCTGGGGCTGAGGCCTGGGGCCTGGGGCATGCATCTGGGTGGTGGTGGTGGGGGGTCCAGTTCATGGGGGGGGTGGGTTGGGAGCTGCTTGTGGACAGTTGGGGTCTGCATCCGGGTGTGGCTGGGGCCTGCTTGTAGACTTCTGCAGCCTGT
The DNA here is from genome assembly GCF_964211835.1 of Anser anser. Taxonomy (NCBI): domain Eukaryota; kingdom Metazoa; phylum Chordata; class Aves; order Anseriformes; family Anatidae; genus Anser; species Anser anser. Next base: position 150,314 of record NW_028153728.1, read on the forward strand.
GTCTGGTGTTTGGGGGCTTTTCTGTAGTGTTTGGGGATTGCATTTTGGCTTTGGGATGTGTCTAGAGCTTCTGGGGCCTAGCTGTAGTGCTTGGGGCCTGCGTCTGGGGCTTTTCTGTAGCATTTTGGTAGCGTGTTTGTGATTTGGGGTCTGTATCCAGGGTTTTGCCTTTTTTGTAGTTTTCAGCTTTGTGTCGGTTTCTTTGTTGGTTGCCTGGGGTTTGGGGTTTGGATCATTAGTCAGTGTCATTAGCGTCGGGGGGTTGATATGAAGGGTTAGGGTTGTGGTTAGAGTTGTTAGGGTTAAAGAGAATAAGGATTTTAGGGTAAGGGGATCAAGGTTGTGGGAATAAAAATGTTTTTGCACAGAGTTACATCGTTTAGAGGGAAGGAAGGTGGTATTGATATATGCTTGCAGTGATAAGAAAGCTTAACAGACAACCTTGTAAAATGCAGACAACCAGAATCCTTAGAGCAATTGGGTGGAAATCACGGTGTAAGAAACATTACCACCTCAAAGAGGAAAACAGTCAAGAAAAAAATAAAATTGACTAGTAACAGGCCAGCAGCTGTGTATTTTCTGTGAAGCACTGGATAGATTGTGAACATGGATTACCCAGTCAATGGGGAAACTGGGGAGGGTCCTGGTCACCGAGAGGAAAAAAAAAATTATATAAACTGTGTTATGGAACTAGTAGGTGGCTTGTGGGACGCCTGCCATTGCAATCGTGAATAAAAATGCTACCTCACTGAGATACTTGCCTGAGCCTATGGTATTGGTTACAGAGTGTTTCTAATAAGGTGTTAGGGTTTTAAGGTTTCAGGGCTAAGGCACTAGGGTTGGGTTTCAGGGTTAGGGTTTCCAGGGTTTAGGGTTAGGATTTTAAGGTTGTTAGGGTTGGAGTTATAAGGGTTAGGGTTTGGGGGTTAGTGTGTTAAGGTTTTAAAGTATTTTGTGGTTTTAGTGTTGATAGGGTTTTTAGGGTTAGGGTCTTAGGGTTTTAGTTATGGTCAGGTATTTAGGGTTAGGGTTTTAAGGTCTTATTTTTTTTTTTTAAGGTTAGGGTCTCCAGCGTTAGGGCTTTGAGAATCTTTACGTTTTGGGTTAGGGTTTAGAGGGTCTTAATTTTTAGGGTTAGGGCTTTTAGGCGTAGGTCTAGTGTGGTAAATTTTATCGGGTTAGGACTGTAAGGGTTTTTAGGGTTAGGGTTTCTAGGGTTTTTTGGGGTAGGGGTTAGGGTTAGATCCGTGGGAGCCGTAGTGTTAGGGGTCAGGGTTCTTAGGGCTAAGGCCCAATATTAGGGTGGAAGGCCAAACTAAGGGGGGAGCCCCCCCCAAAATTGAAGGGTCGAAGCCCCAATTTAGGGGAAGAAACGTCAAAATTGTGGGGTCCCCCAAAATTGGGCGGAAGAGCTCTTAATATTGGGGGAAACCCAAAAAAGGAGGGTGGGGGACTCTAAAATTGGGGGGACCCCCCAAATTGGTTGTGTCCCCCCCCAAATTGGTTGTGTCCCCCCCAAAATTGGTTGTGTCCCCCCCAATTAGGGGAGGAACCCCCAAAATTGGGTGGGCGAACCCCCATATTGGGGGGGCAGAACACTTAAACGGAAGTGTGAAATTCCAGAATTGAATGTGGACCCCCCAGAACAGTCTTCAGGGGTTTAGTGTGGTAAATTTTATCGGGTTAGGGCTGTAAGGGTTTTTAGGGTTAGGGTTTCTAGGGTTTGTTGGGGTAGGGGTTAGGGTTAGATCCGTGGTTGCCATAGCGTTAGGGGTCAAGGTTCTTAGGGGTTAGGCCTAATATTAGGGCGGAAGGCCAAAATAAGAGGGTGGGAGCCCCCCCCCAAAATTGAAGGGTTGAAGCCCCAAGTTAGGGGAAGGAACGTCAAAATTGTGGGGTCCCCCAAAATTGGGCGGAAGAACTTTTAATATTAGGGGGGAACCCAAAAAAGGAGGGTGGGGGACTCTACAATCGGTTGTGTCCCCCCCAAATTAGGGGAGGAACCCCCAAAATTGGGTGGGCGAACCCCCATATTGGGGGGGAAGAAGACTTAAATGGAAGTGTGAAATTCCAGAATTGAATGTGGACCCCCCCCAGACCTGGGGAGGAATCCCCAAACTTGGGGGGGACCCCCAAAATTGGGGTTAAAGCCCCAGATCCCGGGGAGCTAAGCCCCAAATTAAGGGAAGGAACCTCAAACATGTGGTGAGAACCCCAACATTGGGGGAAAGAACCTTAATATTAGGGTGGCAGGCCAAGAAAGGATGGTGGGGGCCTCCAAAATTGTGGGGGGCTTGGAACTGGGGGGAATCCCCAAAATGGAGGGGGAACCCCAAAAGTGGGGGGGGGGCGAAGCACCAAATTAGGGGAAGGAACCCCAAAATTGCGGGGAAGAACTCTGAAATGGAGAGCTGAAAACCCGAAATTGAGGGGAAACCCGCCAAAACGGCGGGAAAACCCTCCATAAACACGAAACCGGTAATGTAACAGAGCAAAAAATGGCGTCCTACGGCACGCTGCGAGGCTCAATTTTCTGGGGAGTGCTGGGAAATGTAGTTCTTGGCCACCGGGTTTCCGGGAGTCCATATTGTTTTCCCAGAGCATGCCGGGAGATGTAGTTCTCGGACACTGGGCTTCCGGGAGGCCATGTTGGTTTCCCATCTTTGCTAGACTCCGGGTGCTCTGGCTTCACAGAGAAACCCCCAAACTGAAAAATGTACCTGCTAATATATTGGGCTCTAAATGTCGCCCTGGGTTAACTGAATAACAATCCCTGGGTAAGACTGAAGTGCAGGAGGGGTTGGCTACGGTTTTAAGAGCCGGTTTGCAGAAAAGGGATTTCCCGTTAAGAAATGGCATATACTGATTGTTCTCTTCCTTGCTCTGCCAAGACCTGAAGCACATCTTGGAAGCCAGGCAGAATCCATGGAGCCAATGGAGTTCTCAAGCTCGACTTCAGCTTCTTCCCAGCTAGAAGAAGCAAGGACACGCCGGCTGAGTTCCACAGGCAACGCGCCCGTATCTGTAGACGAGGATTTAGAGACGCTACTTTGGGAACTCTCAGACGGCATACTGGAAGCCGAGCTCGACTTGGACCCAGGGAAGGATGAGGATGACCTCCTCCTTGAGCTTTCCAAGATGATTGATGATTGAACTGCATAGTCCTATGGTATATTGAAAAAAAAAAAAAAACAAAAAAAGAAAACAACTCTTCTTCTTGTTGGATACCCTGAGGTGATCCTTTTTCTAACTGAGGCTTTGCAATGAGACTTAAAGCACAGTTGGAACTGGTAGAAATTGGCAGGATCTGCACTCAGTTGTCCTAAGTTTTCCTGCTGGTCAGAGTTAAGGTCTTGTGCATGGTTCCGTAACTATAGGTGGCTACCTTTGATATCAAGAGGACAAAGCACTTGTTTCTTTTGGCACAGAAAGATGTCCATCGGCACGCTGTGGTGGCTGTGAATTGACGTAGTGATGGAGCGATGCTCTGAAGGCTTAAACGGAAAGCTTCTTCCTTCCGCCCCCCCTTGGCACAGCTCGATGTTGGGCACATTGTGAAGCCTGGGTGTTCTGATTTCTCGGACAGTTGATACCCAAATCCTGGAGTTACTATGTCAACTCTTGACTTTTATTTGTGTATGCCATTGTTTTGACTGTAATCTTTTCAGATGATGAAGCTGTAGGGGCGGGAGGGAGCAAAATAATTATTCTAGCGTTGTGGACCAAACATGCTGCCAGGAGTGGTGGTGGTGGGGTCAGCCCACCCGGCCTTACTTTCAATTATCAGGGATGATAAAATGGTGTGAAAAGCAGCAGCTCTGCGATACGGCTACGCTACCCCCACTCCCTTCTCTTGTGCTGTACCAAAGTTCCCCCAAGCTTTGGTTGGTGCTTTTTGCTGGTGACAGTAGGACTCCAGGGCGAGTAGTCAGGACTCTCCTGCAGTAACTGGGTCAATTAAGGGTTGGTTTAAGTGCCTCCTGGTTTTTAAAATTGCTCCCCTGAGCTGCTGGCTCTGCTGCCTGCTACAGCAAATGTTCGGGTGCCATCAGCGTCGCACTTGGGCGTGGGCACTGACCCTGCGGAGGAGAGCTGAGACTCGCGTGTATTGTGTACCCTGCCGCCAGTGATCGTTTTCCCCTAGCAGATCTATTTTGAATCATTTCCCTAAATTTTAGAGGAACTTTAGGCTCTTTGTGCTATGATTTGTGAAGCTGTAGGGGCCCTCAGGCATTTGCTGCTGGCAGAGGAAAACCGCTTGTCGAATTTGTTGTAAATACTTTCTGTTTGGACAACAACGCCTGTGTGTGTGTGTGTGCGTGTGTGTGTGTGTGCGCGTGCGTGCTTTGACGACCCCCTGCGATGCCCCAGCTCCGCGAGGGAAGCTTTGAAGCGGCTCTGGGAAAACCTCTGCGGAAGAAACCGCTGCTAGTGACTTGCGGAAAAGGGACTCCACAATCAGTGAGATTGTAAAGTAGGTATGTTTATTCAGCGCTGGGCAGCACGGGAGGTCGTGGGCATGAAGATTGATGACTCTTCCTCGTCACCGCTAGTTGACCTCTTGTCTTTGCACAGACTCAGTTGCTCCTTGGCTCTTGTCCATCTGCAGGACCAGTTTCTCCCAATTTCTTAAGACAGGCTCACTCTCTTATGAGGAGACTGACCTTGGTAAGGGGCCCAAGGCTTCTTGCTTTAGTTAATTGGCACAATGCACCATAGTTAGCAAAGACGCTAAGTAGCATCCTAGTTTAACGCTGTCAGCGCTCTATCTCTACTTGATAAGATTCTCCTAACTCCCTCTCTCACTGGAGCCCACGCAGCCCTCCGTCCTGCCGAAGGACTTCACGGGGACTTCTGCCGGCTCCGGGTGCCCGCACACAGACAGAAATGGCTTTGAGAGAAAACAATCAGGAGGAGGAGAGCTCAGAGACTGCGGCCGGCTTCGGCCACCTTCCCCTCGCTTTCCCTCTCCGTGTTCAAACCGAGCACTGTTCTGCCGTCAACCTTCGCTGCCTCTGCCCGCGGCGCTGGGCTTTCGCGTGTGCCATTGCTCCTCTACATATTTTATCCTTCCTTTTGTAAGGAATGGTCCAGCAATTCGTGTCACTAAGGGATTTGAAGGGTTAACATCGAGGCCCGGGTCTAGGTGATAAGAGAACAAAGGGGTTTTTAGGGAAAAGTGCTGACTACTGCAGGGGATGTTGCTAGAGTTTCTGAAATCCGGCGCAGAGGCTCCCAAACGAGGAGGAAGGGGGAGCTGAAGGACAATTGAAGGACAAAAGCCTGGGAGGAAGACAACCAGCATTCAGCCCGAGCAAGCCCCGAGAGACCACCAGAGACTGGTACGCAGGCGCCCCGGGAGGGGTTTCGGATTCCGGAAACCAATTCTAATAACCCTGCCTCTTCTCGAAGTAGTAATGAATATGTATTAGCCTGGGAGCATCAAAACCAGCCGCCTTACGTAACAGGTGTGCGTCCTGGGGGAGCAGAGACTCCCGGCGCATCCAGCGCTGCTTGCTTGCCTCTATTCGTTTAATAAATTGTAAACTTTGATTGTAATCCTATTTGGATTTATAACAGCCATTTATAACACTTTCTATATTTGTATTTTATTTAAGGCTGTCTTGCCCCCCTCCCCCCCCAGCCTCGCTGCTCGCCAATAAAGCTGGCGCAGGGGCTAAGGGATTTGAAGGGCCTGCTTGTACACCTAAGGGATTTGAGGGCCTGCTTGTACACCTTTGGGGACTGCCTCTTTTGGGGGGGGGGTGGGGGGGTGTTAGGAGCTGCTTGCATACTTTTTTAGGCATTCCTCTGAGAGGGGGTTGGGAGCTTCGTGTATACTGGGGGGGGAGGGCCTCCCTCGAGGTGGAAGGGGAGGGGTTGGAGCGTTTCTACACTGTAGGGGCCTGCCTGTACACTTTTGGGGCCTGCCTTGGAGGGGTTGGGAACTGCTTGTACACCTTTGGGGCCTGCGTCTGCGCGGGGCAGGGGGGGTTGGGGGGTTGGAGCTGGTTTTAACCTTTCGGGCTTGCATCTGGAAGGGGTTGGGGCCTGCCTTTGGGGGGGTGGTTGTGAGCTGCTTGTATACTGTAGGGGCCTGCTTGTACACCTTTGGGGCCTGCGTCTGGGGGGGGGTGGGAGCTGCTTGTACACTGTTAGGGCCTGCCTTGGGGGAGGGGTTGGGGCATGTGCCTTGGGGGCATGGGGTTGGGAGCTGCTTCTACGCTGTAGGGGTCTGGGTCTTGGGGGGTTGGGGCTGTTTGTACACCTTTGGGGCGTGCCTCTGGGGAGGATGGGGAGTTGCTTGTACACCTTTGGGGCCTGTGTCTGGGGGGGGGGGTTGGGGCCTGTGCCGGGGGGGTTGGGAGCTGCTTGTACGCTCTAGGGTCCTCTGGCAGGCTTTGGGGCCTCCCTTTGAGGGGGGCAGTTGGGAGCTGGTTGTACACCTTTGGGGCCTGAGTCTGGGGTGTGGGGGCTGGGGCTGAGGCCTGGGGCCTGGGGCATGCATCTGGGTGGTGGTGGGGGGGGGTCCAGTTCATGGGGGGGGTGGGTTGGGAGCTGCTTGTGGACAGTTGGGGTCTGCATCCGGGTGTGGCTGGGGCCTGCTTGTAGACTTCTGCAGCCTGTGTCTGGTGTTTGGGGGCTTTTCTGTAGTGTTTGGGGATTGCATTTTGGCTTTGGGATGTGTCTAGAGCTTCTGGGGCCTAGCTGTAGTGCTTGGGGCCTGCGTCTGGGGCTTTTCTGTAGCATTTTGGTAGCGTGTTTGTGATTTGGGGTCTGTATCCAGGGTTTTGCCTTTTTTGTAGTTTTCAGCTTTGTGTCGGTTTCTTTGTTGGTTGCCTGGGGTTTGGGGTTTGGATCATTAGTCAGTGTCATTAGCGTCGGGGGGTTGATATGAAGGGTTAGGGTTGTGGTTAGAGTTGTTAGGGTTAAAGAGAATAAGGATTTTAGGGTAAGGGGATCAAGGTTGTGGGAATAAAAATGTTTTTGCACAGAGTTACATCGTTTAGAGGGAAGGAAGGTGGTATTGATATATGCTTGCAGTGATAAGAAAGCTTAACAGACAACCTTGTAAAATGCAGACAACCAGAATCCTTAGAGCAATTGGGTGGAAATCACGGTGTAAGAAACATTACCACCTCAAAGAGGAAAACAGTCAAGAAAAAAATAAAATTGACTAGTAACAGGCCAGCAGCTGTGTATTTTCTGTGAAGCACTGGATAGATTGTGAACATGGATTACCCAGTCAATGGGGAAACTGGGGAGGGTCCTGGTCACCGAGAGGAAAAAAAAAATTATATAAACTGTGTTATGGAACTAGTAGGTGGCTTGTGGGACGCCTGCCATTGCAATCGTGAATAAAAATGCTACCTCACTGAGATACTTGCCTGAGCCTATGGTATTGGTTACAGAGTGTTTCTAATAAGGTGTTAGGGTTTTAAGGTTTCAGGGCTAAGGCACTAGGGTTGGGTTTCAGGGTTAGGGTTTCCAGGGTTTAGGGTTAGGATTTTAAGGTTGTTAGGGTTGGAGTTATAAGGGTTAGGGTTTGGGGGTTAGTGTGTTAAGGTTTTAAAGTATTTTGTGGTTTTAGTGTTGATAGGGTTTTTAGGGTTAGGGTCTTAGGGTTTTAGTTATGGTCAGGTATTTAGGGTTAGGGTTTTAAGGTCTTATTTTTTTTTTTTTTTTAAGGTTAGGGTCTCCAGCGTTAGGGCTTTGAGAATCTTTACGTTTTGGGTTAGGGTTTAGAGGGTCTTAATTTTTAGGGTTAGGGCTTTTAGGCGTAGGTCTAGTGTGGTAAATTTTATCGGGTTAGGACTGTAAGGGTTTTTAGGGTTAGGGTTTCTAGGGTTTTTTGGGGTAGGGGTTAGGGTTAGATCCGTGGGAGCCGTAGTGTTAGGGGTCAGGGTTCTTAGGGCTAAGGCCCAATATTAGGGTGGAAGGCCAAACTAAGGGGGGAGCCCCCCCCAAAATTGAAGGGTCGAAGCCCCAATTTAGGGGAAGAAACGTCAAAATTGTGGGGTCCCCCAAAATTGGGCGGAAGAGCTCTTAATATTGGGGGAAACCCAAAAAAGGAGGGTGGGGGACTCTAAAATTGGGGGGACCCCCCAAATTGGTTGTGTCCCCCCCCAAATTGGTTGTGTCCCCCCCAAAATTGGTTGTGTCCCCCCCAATTAGGGGAGGAACCCCCAAAATTGGGTGGGCGAACCCCCATATTGGGGGGGCAGAACACTTAAACGGAAGTGTGAAATTCCAGAATTGAATGTGGACCCCCCAGAACAGTCTTCAGGGGTTTAGTGTGGTAAATTTTATCGGGTTAGGGCTGTAAGGGTTTTTAGGGTTAGGGTTTCTAGGGTTTGTTGGGGTAGGGGTTAGGGTTAGATCCGTGGTTGCCATAGCGTTAGGGGTCAAGGTTCTTAGGGGTTAGGCCTAATATTAGGGCGGAAGGCCAAAATAAGAGGGTGGGAGCCCCCCCCAAAATTGAAGGGTTGAAGCCCCAAGTTAGGGGAAGGAACGTCAAAATTGTGGGGTCCCCCAAAATTGGGCGGAAGAACTTTTAATATTAGGGGGGAACCCAAAAAAGGAGGGTGGGGGACTCTACAATCGGTTGTGTCCCCCCCAAATTAGGGGAGGAACCCCCAAAATTGGGTGGGCGAACCCCCATATTGGGGGGGAAGAAGACTTAAATGGAAGTGTGAAATTCCAGAATTGAATGTGGACCCCCCCCAGACCTGGGGAGGAATCCCCAAACTTGGGGGGGACCCCCAAAATTGGGGTTAAAGCCCCAGATCCCGGGGAGCTAAGCCCCAAATTAAGGGAAGGAACCTCAAACATGTGGTGAGAACCCCAACATTGGGGGAAAGAACCTTAATATTAGGGTGGCAGGCCAAGAAAGGATGGTGGGGGCCTCCAAAATTGTGGGGGGCTTGGAACTGGGGGGAATCCCCAAAATGGAGGGGGAACCCCAAAAGTGGGGGGGGGGGCGAAGCACCAAATTAGGGGAAGGAACCCCAAAATTGCGGGGAAGAACTCTGAAATGGAGAGCTGAAAACCCGAAATTGAGGGGAAACCCGCCAAAACGGCGGGAAAACCCTCCATAAACACGAAACCGGTAATGTAACAGAGCAAAAAATGGCGTCCTACGGCACGCTGCGAGGCTCAATTTTCTGGGGAGTGCTGGGAAATGTAGTTCTTGGCCACCGGGTTTCCGGGAGTCCATATTGTTTTCCCAGAGCATGCCGGGAGATGTAGTTCTCGGACACTGGGCTTCCGGGAGGCCATGTTGGTTTCCTATCTTTGCTAGACTCCGGGTGCTCTGGCTTCACAGAGAAACCCCCAAACTGAAAAATGTACCTGCTAATATATTGGGCTCTAAATGTCGCCCTGGGTTAATTGAATAACAATCCCTGGGTAAGACTGAAGTGCAGGAGGGGTTGGCTACGGTTTTAAGAGCCGGTTTGCAGAAAAGGGATTTCCCGTTAAGAAATGGCATATACTGATTGTTCTCTTCCTTGCTCTGCCAAGACCTGAAGCACATCTTGGAAGCCAGGCAGAATCCATGGAGCCAATGGAGTTCTCAAGCTCGACTTCAGCTTCTTCCCAGCTAGAAGAAGCAAGGACACGCCGGCTGAGTTCCACAGGCAACGCGCCCGTATCTGTAGACAAGGATTTAGAGATGCTACTTTGGGAACTCTCAGACGGCATACTGGAAGCCGAGCTCGACTTGGACCCAGGGAAGGATGAGGATGACCTCCTCCTTGAGCTTTCCAAGATGATTGATGATTGAACTGCATAGTCCTATGGTATATTGAAAAAAAAAAAAAACAAAAAAAGAAAACAACTCTTCTTCTTGTTGGATACCCTGAGGTGATCCTTTTTCTAACTGAGGCTTTGCAATGAGACTTAAAGCACAGTTGGAACTGGTAGAAATTGGCAGGATCTGCACTCAGTTGTCCTAAGTTTTCCTGCTGGTCAGAGTTAAGGTCTTGTGCATGGTTCCGTAACTATAGGTGGCTACCTTTGATATCAAGAGGACAAAGCACTTGTTTCTTTTGGCACAGAAAGATGTCCATCGGCACGCTGTGGTGGCTGTGAATTGACGTAGTGATGGAGCGATGCTCTGAAGGCTTAAACGGAAAGCTTCTTCCTTCCGCCCCCCCTTGGCACAGCTCGATGTTGGGCACATTGTGAAGCCTGGGTGTTCTGATTTCTCGGACAGTTGATACCCAAATCCTGGAGTTACTATGTCAACTCTTGACTTTTATTTGTGTATGCCATTGTTTTGACTGTAATCTTTTCAGATGATGAAGCTGTAGGGGCGGGAGGGAGCAAAATAATTATTCTAGCGTTGTGGACCAAACATGCTGCCAGGAGTGGTGGTGGTGGGGTCAGCCCACCCGGCCTTACTTTCAATTATCAGGGATGATAAAATGGTGTGAAAAGCAGCAGCTCTGCGATACGGCTACGCTACCCCCACTCCCTTCTCTTGTGCTGTACCAAAGTTCCCCCAAGCTTTGGTTGGTGCTTTTTGCTGGTGACAGTAGGACTCCAGGGCGAGTAGTCGGGACTCTCCTGCAGTAACTGGGTCAATTAAGGGTTGGTTTAAGTGCCTCCTGGTTTTTAAAATTGCTCCCCTGAGCTGCTGGCTCTGCTGCCTGCTACAGCAAATGTTCGGGTGCCATCAGCGTCGCACTTGGGCGTGGGCACTGACCCTGCGGAGGAGAGCTGAGACGCGCGTGTATTGTGTACCCTGCCGCCAGTGATCGTTTTCCCCTAGCAGATCTATTTTGAATCATTTCCCTAAATTTTAGAGGAACTTTAGGCTCTTTGTGCTATGATTTGTGAAGCTGTAGGGGCCCTCAGGCATTTGCTGCTGGCAGAGGAAAACCGCTTGTCGAATTTGTTGTAAATACTTTCTGTTTGGACAACAACGCCTGTGTGTGTGTGTGTGCGCGTGCGTGTGTGTGCGCGTGCGTGCTTTGACGACCCCCTGCGACGCCCCAGCTCCGCGAGGGAAGCTTTGAAGCGGCTCTGGGAAAACCTCTGCGGAAGAAACCGCTGCTAGTGACTTGCGGAAAAGGGACTCCACAATCAGTGAGATTGTAAAGTAGGTATGTTTATTCAGCGCTGGGCAGCACGGGAGGTCGTGGGCATGAAGATTGATGACTCTTCCTCGTCACCGCTAGTTGACCTCTTGTCTTTGCACAGACTCAGTTGCTCCTTGGCTCTTGTCCATCTGCAGGACCAGTTTCTCCCAGTTTCTTAAGACAGGCTCACTCTCTTATTAGGAGACTGACCTTGGTAAGGGGCCCAAGGCTTCTTGCTTTAGTTAATTGGCACAATGCACCATAGTTAGCAAAGACGCTAAGTAGCATCCTAGTTTAACGCTGTCAGCGCTCTATCTCTACTTGATAAGATTCTCCTAACTCCCTCTCTCACTGGAGCCCACGCAGCCCTCCGTCCTGCCGAAGGACTTCACGGGGACTTCTGCCGGCTCCGGGTGCCCGCACACAGACAGAAATGGCTTTGAGAGAAAACAATCAGGAGGAGGAGAGCTCAGAGACTGCGGCCGGCTTCGGCCACCTTCCCCTCGCTTTCCCTCTCTGTGTTCAAACCGAGCACTGTTCTGCCGTCAACCTTCGCTGCCTCTGCCCGCGGCGCTGGGCTTTCGCGTGTGCCATTGCTCCTCTACATATTTTATCCTTCCTTTTGTAAGGAATGGTCCAGCAATTCGTGTCACTAAGGGATTTGAAGGGTTAACATCGAGGCCCGGGTCTAGGTGATAAGAGAACAAAGGGGTTTTTAGGGAAAAGTGCTGACTACTGCAGGGGATGTTGCTAGAGTTTCTGAAATCCGGCGCAGAGGCTCCCAAACGAGGAGGAAGGGGGAGCTGAAGGACAATTGAAGGACAAAAGCCTGGGAGGAAGACAACCAGCATTCAGCCCGAGCAAGCCCCGAGAGACCACCAGAGACTGGTACGCAGGCGCCCCTGGGAGGGGTTTCGGATTCCGGAAACCAATTCTAATAACCCTGCCTCTTCTCGAAGTAGTAATGAATATGTATTAGCCTGGGAGCATCAAAACCAGCCGCCTTACGTAACAGGTGTGCGTCCTGGGGGAGCAGAGACTCCTGGCGCATCCAGCGCTGCTTGCTTGCCTCTATTCGTTTAATAAATTGTAAACTTTGATTGTAATCCTATTTGGATTTATAACAGCCATTTATAACACTTTCTATATTTGTATTTTATTTAAGGCTGTCTTGCCCCCCTCCCCCCCCAGCCTCGCTGCTCGCCAATAAAGCTGGCGCAGGGGCTAAGGGATTTGAAGGGCCTGCTTGTACACCTAAGGGATTTGAGGGCCTGCTTGTACACCTTTGGGGACTGCCTCTCTTGGGAGGGGGGTGGGGGGGTGTTAGGAGCTGCTTGCATACTTTTTTAGGCATTCCTCTGAGAGGGGGTTGGGAGCTTCGTGTATACTGGGGGGGGAGGGCCTCCCTCGAGGTGGAAGGGGAGGGGTTGGAGCGTTTCTACACTGTAGGGGCCTGCCTGTACACTTTTGGGGCCTGCCTTGGAGGGGTTGGGAACTGCTTGTACACCTTTGGGGCCTGCGTCTGCGCGGGGCAGGGGGGGTTGGGGGGTTGGAGCTGGTTTTAACCTTTCGGGCTTGCATCTGGAAGGGGTTGGGGCCTGCCTTTGGGGGGGTGGTTGTGAGCTGCTTGTATACTGTAGGGGCCTGCTTGTACACCTTTGGGGCCTGCGTCTGGGGGGGGGTGGGAGCTGCTTGTACACTGTTAGGGCCTGCCTTGGGGGAGGGGTTGGGGCATGTGCCTTGGGGGCATGGGGTTGGGAGCTGCTTCTACGCTGTAGGGGTCTGGGTCTTGGGGGGTTGGGGCTGTTTGTACACCTTTGGGGCGTGCCTCTGGGGAGGATGGGGAGTTGCTTGTACACCTTTGGGGCCTGTGTCTGGGGGGGGGGGTTGGGGCCTGTGCCGGGGGGGTTGGGAGCTGCTTGTACGCTCTAGGGTCCTCTGGCAGGCTTTGGGGCCTCCCTTTGAGGGGGGCAGTTGGGAGCTGGTTGTACACCTTTGGGGCCTGAGTCTGGGGTGTGGGGGCTGGGGCTGAGGCCTGGGGCCTGGGGCATGCATCTGGGTGGTGGTGGGGGGGGGTCCAGTTCATGGGGGGGGTGGGTTGGGAGCTGCTTGTGGACAGTTGGGGTCTGCATCCGGGTGTGGCTGGGGCCTGCTTGTAGACTTCTGCAGCCTGTGTCTGGTGTTTGGGGGCTTTTCTGTAGTGTTTGGGGATTGCATTTTGGCTTTGGGATGTGTCTAGAGCTTCTGGGGCCTAGCTGTAGTGCTTGGGGCCTGCGTCTGGGGCTTTTCTGTAGCATTTTGGTAGCGTGTTTGTGATTTGGGGTCTGTATCCAGGGTTTTGCCTTTTTTGTAGTTTTCAGCTTTGTGTCGGTTTCTTTGTTGGTTGCCTGGGGTTTGGGGTTTGGATCATTAGTCAGTGTCATTAGCGTCGGGGGGTTGATATGAAGGGTTAGGGTTGTGGTTAGAGTTGTTAGGGTTAAAGAGAATAAGGATTTTAGGGTAAGGGGATCAAGGTTGTGGGAATAAAAATGTTTTTGCACAGAGTTACATCGTTTAGAGGGAAGGAAGGTGGTATTGATATATGCTTGCAGTGATAAGAAAGCTTAACAGACAACCTTGTAAAATGCAGACAACCAGAATCCTTAGAGCAATTGGGTGGAAATCACGGTGTAAGAAACATTACCACCTCAAAGAGGAAAACAGTCAAGAAAAAAATAAAATTGACTAGTAACAGGCCAGCAGCTGTGTATTTTCTGTGAAGCACTGGATAGATTGTGAACATGGATTACCCAGTCAATGGGGAAACTGGGGAGGGTCCTGGTCACCGAGAGGAAAAAAAAAATTATATAAACTGTGTTATGGAACTAGTAGGTGGCTTGTGGGACGCCTGCCATTGCAATCGTGAATAAAAATGCTACCTCACTGAGATACTTGCCTGAGCCTATGGTATTGGTTACAGAGTGTTTCTAATAAGGTGTTAGGGTTTTAAGGTTTCAGGGCTAAGGCACTAGGGTTGGGTTTCAGGGTTAGGGTTTCCAGGGTTTAGGGTTAGGATTTTAAGGTTGTTAGGGTTGGAGTTATAAGGGTTAGGGTTTGGGGGTTAGTGTGTTAAGGTTTTAAAGTATTTTGTGGTTTTAGTGTTGATAGGGTTTTTAGGGTTAGGGTCTTAGGGTTTTAGTTATGGTCAGGTATTTAGGGTTAGGGTTTTAAGGTCTTATTTTTTTTTTTTTTTTAAGGTTAGGGTCTCCAGCGTTAGGGCTTTGAGAATCTTTACGTTTTGGGTTAGGGTTTAGAGGGTCTTAATTTTTAGGGTTAGGGCTTTTAGGCGTAGGTCTAGTGTGGTAAATTTTATCGGGTTAGGACTGTAAGGGTTTTTAGGGTTAGGGTTTCTAGGGTTTTTTGGGGTAGGGGTTAGGGTTAGATCCGTGGGAGCCGTAGTGTTAGGGGTCAGGGTTCTTAGGGCTAAGGCCCAATATTAGGGTGGAAGGCCAAACTAAGGGGGGAGCCCCCCCCAAAATTGAAGGGTCGAAGCCCCAATTTAGGGGAAGAAACGTCAAAATTGTGGGGTCCCCCAAAATTGGGCGGAAGAGCTCTTAATATTGGGGGAAACCCAAAAAAGGAGGGTGGGGGACTCTAAAATTGGGGGGACCCCCCAAATTGGTTGTGTCCCCCCCCAAATTGGTTGTGTCCCCCCCAAAATTGGTTGTGTCCCCCCCAATTAGGGGAGGAACCCCCAAAATTGGGTGGGCGAACCCCCATATTGGGGGGGCAGAACACTTAAACGGAAGTGTGAAATTCCAGAATTGAATGTGGACCCCCCAGAACAGTCTTCAGGGGTTTAGTGTGGTAAATTTTATCGGGTTAGGGCTGTAAGGGTTTTTAGGGTTAGGGTTTCTAGGGTTTGTTGGGGTAGGGGTTAGGGTTAGATCCGTGGTTGCCATAGCGTTAGGGGTCAAGGTTCTTAGGGGTTAGGCCTAATATTAGGGCGGAAGGCCAAAATAAGAGGGTGGGAGCCCCCCCCAAAATTGAAGGGTTGAAGCCCCAAGTTAGGGGAAGGAACGTCAAAATTGTGGGGTCCCCCAAAATTGGGCGGAAGAACTTTTAATATTAGGGGGGAACCCAAAAAAGGAGGGTGGGGGACTCTACAATCGGTTGTGTCCCCCCCAAATTAGGGGAGGAACCCCCAAAATTGGGTGGGCGAACCCCCATATTGGGGGGGAAGAAGACTTAAATGGAAGTGTGAAATTCCAGAATTGAATGTGGACCCCCCCCAGACCTGGGGAGGAATCCCCAAACTTGGGGGGGACCCCCAAAATTGGGGTTAAAGCCCCAGATCCCGGGGAGCTAAGCCCCAAATTAAGGGAAGGAACCTCAAACATGTGGTGAGAACCCCAACATTGGGGGAAAGAACCTTAATATTAGGGTGGCAGGCCAAGAAAGGATGGTGGGGGCCTCCAAAATTGTGGGGGGCTTGGAATTGGGGGGAATCCCCAAAATGGAGGGTGAACCCCAAAAGGGGGGGGGGGCGAAGCACCAAATTAGGGGAAGGAACCCCAAAATTGCGGGGAAGAACTCTGAAATGGAGAGCTGAAAACCCGAAATTGAGGGGAAACCCCCCAAAACGGCGGGAAAACCCTCCATAAACACGAAACCGGTAATGTAACAGAGCAAAAAATGGCGTCCTACGGCACGCTGCGAGGCTCAATTTTCTGGGGAGTGCTGGGAAATGTAGTTCTTGGCCACCGGGTTTCCGGGAGTCCATATTGTTTTCCCAGAGCATGCCGGGAGATGTAGTTCTCGGACACTGGGCTTCCGGGAGGCCATGTTGGTTTCCCATCTTTGCTAGACTCCGGGTGCTCTGGCTTCACAGAGAAACCCCCAAACTGAAAAATGTACCTGCTAATATATTGGGCTCTAAATGTAGCCCTGGGTTAATTGAATAACAATCCCTGGGTAAGACTGAAGTGCAGGAGGGGTTGGCTACGGTTTTAAGAGCCGGTTTGCAGAAAAGGGATTTCCCGTTAAGAAATGGCATATACTGATTGTTCTCTTCCTTGCTCTGCCAAGACTTGAAGCACATCTTGGAAGCCAGGCAGAATCCGTGGAGCCAATGGAGTTCTCAAGCTCGACTTCAGCTTCTTCCCAGCTAGAAGACGCAAGGACACGCCGGCTGAGTTCCACAGGCAACGCGCCCGTATCTGTAGACAAGGATTTAGAGATGCTACTTTGGGAACTCTCAGACGGCATACTGGAAGCCGAGCTCGACTTGGACCCAGGGAAGGATGAGGATGACCTCCTCCTTGAGCTTTCCAAGATGATTGAAGATTGAACTGCATAGTCCTATGCTATATTGAAAAAAAAAAAAAAAAAAAAAAAAGAAAACAACTCTTCTTCTTGTTGGATACCCTGAGGTGATCCTTTTTCTAACTGAGGCTTTGCAATGAGACTTAAAGCACAGTTGGAACTGGTAGAAATTGGCAGGATCTGCACTCAGTTGTCCTAAGTTTTCCTGCTGGTCAGAGTTAAGGTCTTGTGCATGGTTCCGTAACTATAGGTGGCTACCTTTGATATCAAGAGGACAAAGCACTTGTTTCTTTTGGCACAGAAAGATGTCCATCGGCACGCTGTGGTGGCTGTGAATTGACGTAGTGATGGAGCGATGCTCTGAAGGCTTAAACGGAAAGCTTCTTCCTTCCGCCCCCCCTTGGCACAGCTCGATGTTGGGCACATTGTGAAGCCTGGGTGTTCTGATTTCTCGGACAGTTGATACCCAAATCCCGGAGTTACTATGTCAACTCTTGACTTTTATTTGTGTATGCCATTGTTTTGACTGTAATCTTTTCAGATGATGAAGCTGTAGGGGCGGGAGGGAGCAAAATAATTATTCTAGCGTTGTGGACCAAACATGCTGCCAGGAGTGGTGGTGGTGGGGTCAGCCCACCCGGCCTTACTTTCAATTATCAGGGATGATAAAATGGTGTGAAAAGCAGCAGCTCTGCGATACGGCTACGCTACCCCCACTCCCTTCTCTTGTGCTGTACCAAAGTTCCCCCAAGCTTTGGTTGGTGCTTTTTGCTGGTGACAGTAGGACTCCAGGGCGAGTAGTCGGGACTCTCCTGCAGTAACTGGGTCAATTAAGGGTTGGTTTAAGTGCCTCCTGGTTTTTAAAATTGCTCCCCTGAGCTGCTGGCTCTGCTGCCTGCTACAGCAAATGTTCGGGTGCCATCAGCGTCGCACTTGGGCGTGGGCACTGACCCTGCGGAGGAGAGCTGAGACACGCGTGTGTTGTGTACCCTGCCGCCAGTGATCGTTTTCCCCTAGCAGATCTATTTTGAATCATTTCCCTAAATTTTAGAGGAACTTTAGGCTCTTTGTGCTATGATTTGTGAAGCTGTAGGGGCCCTCAGGCATTTGCTGCTGGCAGAGGAAAACCGCTTGTCGAATTTGTTGTAAATACTTTCTGTTTGGACAACAACGCCTGTGTGTGTGTGTGTGTGTGTGTGTGTGTGTGTACGTGCGTGCTTTGACGACCCCCTGCGACGCCCCAGCTCCGCGAGGGAAGCTTTGAAGCGGCTCTGGGAAAACCTCTGCGGAAGAAACCGCTGCTAGTGACTTGCGGAAAAGGGACTCCACAATCAGTGAGATTGTAAAGTAGGTATGTTTATTCAGCGCTGGGCAGCACGGGAGGTCGTGGGCATGAAGATTGATGACTCTTCCTCGTCACCGCTAGTTGACCTCTTGTCTTTGCACAGACTCAGTTGCTCCTTGGCTCTTGTCCATCTGCAGGACCAGTTTCTCCCAGTTTCTTAAGACAGGCTCACTCTCTTATTAGGAGACTGACCTTGGTAAGGGGCCCAAGGCTTCTTGCTTTAGTTAATTGGCACAATGCACCATAGTTAGCAAAGACGCTAAGTAGCATCCTAGTTTAACGCTGTCAGCGCTCTATCTCTACTTGATAAGATTCTCCTAACTCCCTCTCTCACTGGAGCCCACGCAGCCCTCCGTCCTGCCGAAGGACTTCACGGGGACTTCTGCCGGCTCCGGGTGCCCGCACACAGACAGAAATGGCTTTGAGAGAAAACAATCAGGAGGAGGAGAGCTCAGAGACTGCGGCCGGCTTCGGCCACCTTCCCCTCGCTTTCCCTCTCCGTGTTCAAACCGAGCACTGTTCTGCCGTCAACCTTCGCTGCCTCTGCCCGCGGCGCTGGGCTTTCGCGTGTGCCATTGCTCCTCTACATATTTTATCCTTCCTTTTGTAAGGAATGGTCCAGCAATTCGTGTCACTAAGGGATTTGAAGGGTTAACATCGAGGCCCGGGTCTAGGTGATAAAAGAACAAAGGGGTTTTTAGGGAAAAGTGCTGACTACTGCAGGGGATGTTGCTAGAGTTTCTGAAATCCGGCGCAGAGGCTCCCAAACGAGGAGGAAGGGGGAGCTGAAGGACAATTGAAGGACAAAAGCCTGGGAGGAAGACAACCAGCACTGAGCCCGAGCAAGCCCCGAGAGACCACCAGAGACTGGTACGCAGGCGCCCCTGGGAGGGGTTTCGGATTCCGGAAACCAATTCTAATAACCCTGCCTCTTCTCGAAGTAGTAATGAATATGTATTAGCCTGGGAGCATCAAAACCAGCCGCCTTACGTAACAGGTGTGCGTCCTGGGGGAGCAGAGACTCCCGGCGCATCCAGCGCTGCTTGCTTGCCTCTATTCGTTTAATAAATTGTAAACTTTGATTGTAATCCTATTTGGATTTATAACAGCCATTTATAACACTTTCTATATTTGTATTTTATTTAAGGCTGTCTTGCCCCCCTCCCCCCCCAGCCTCGCTGCTCGCCAATAAAGCTGGCGCAGGGGCTAAAGGATTTGAAGGGCCTGCTTGTACACCTAAGGGATTTGAGGGCCTGCTTGTACACCTTTGGGGACTGCCTCTTTTGGGGGGGGGGGTGGTGTTAGGAGCTGCTTGTATACTTTTTTAGGCATTCCTCTGAGAGGGGGTTGGGAGCTTCGTGTATACTGGGGGGGGAGGGCCTCCCTCGAGGTGGAAGGGGAGGGGTTGGAGCGTTTCTACACTGTAGGGGCCTGCCTGTACACTTTTGGGGCCTGCCTTGGAGGGGTTGGGAACTGCTTGTACACCTTTGGGGCCTGCGTCTGCGCGGGGCGGGGGGGGTTGGGGGGTTGGAGCTGGTTTTAACCTTTCGGGCTTGCATCTGGAGGGGGTTGGGGCCTGCCTTTGGGGGGGTGGTTGTGAGCTGCTTGTATACTGTAGGGGCCTGCTTGTCCACCTTTGGGGCCTGCGTCTGGGGGGGGGTGGGAGCTGCTTGTACACTGTTAGGGCCTGCCTTGGGGGAGGGGTTGGGGCATGTGCCTTGGGGGCATGGGGTTGGGAGCTGCTTCTACGCTGTAGGGGTCTGGGTCTTGGGGGGTTGGGGCTGTTTGTACACCTTTGGGGCGTGCCTCTGGGGAGGATGGGGAGTTGCTTGTACACCTTTGGGGCCTGTGTCTGGGGGGGGGGGTTGGGGCCTGTGCCGGGGGGGTTGGGAGCTGCTTGTACGCTCTAGGGTCCTCTGGCAGGCTTTGGGGCCTCCCTTTGAGGGGGGCAGTTGGGAGCTGGTTGTACACCTTTGGGGCCTGAGTCTGGGGTGTGGGGGCTGGGGCTGAGGCCTGGGGCCTGGGGCATGCATCTGGGTGGTGGTGGTGGGGGGTCCAGTTCATGGGGGGGGTGGGTTGGGAGCTGCTTGTGGACAGTTGGGGTCTGCATCCGGGTGTGGCTGGGGCCTGCTTGTAGACTTCTGCAGCCTGTGTCTGGTGTTTGGGGGCTTTTCTGTAGTGTTTGGGGATTGCATTTTGGCTTTGGGATGTGTCTAGAGCTTCTGGGGCCTAGCTGTAGTGCTTGGGGCCTGCGTCTGGGGCTTTTCTGTAGCATTTTGGTAGCGTGTTTGTGATTTGGGGTCTGTATCCAGGGTTTTGCCTTTTTTGTAGTTTTCAGCTTTGTGTCTGTTTCTTTGTTGGTTGCCTGGGGTTTGGGGTTTGGATCATTAGTCAGTGTCATTAGCGTCGGGGGGTTGATATGAAGGGTTAGGGTTGTGGTTAGAGTTGTTAGGGTTAAAGAGAATAAGGATTTTAGGGTAAGGGGATCAAGGTTGTGGGAATAAAAATGTTTTTGCACAGAGTTACATCGTTTAGAGGGAAGGAAGGTGGTATTGATATATGCTTGCAGTGATAAGAAAGCTTAACAGACAACCTTGTAAAATGCAGACAACCAGAATCCTTAGAGCAATTGGGTGGAAATCACGGTGTAAGAAACATTACCACCTCAAAGAGGAAAACAGTCAAGAAAAAAATAAAATTGACTAGTAACAGGCCAGCAGCTGTGTATTTTCTGTGAAGCACTGGATAGATTGTGAACATGGATTACCCAGTCAATGGGGAAACTGGGGAGGGTCCTGGTCACCGAGAGGAAAAAAAAAATTATATAAACTGTGTTATGGAACTAGTAGGTGGCTTGTGGGACGCCTGCCATTGCAATCGTGAATAAAAATGCTACCTCACTGAGATACTTGCCTGAGCCTATGGTATTGGTTACAGAGTGTTTCTAATAAGGTGTTAGGGTTTTAAGGTTTCAGGGCTAAGGCACTAGGGTTGGGTTTCAGGGTTAGGGTTTCCAGGGTTTAGGGTTAGGATTTTAAGGTTGTTAGGGTTGGAGTTATAAGGGTTAGGGTTTGGGGGTTAGTGTGTTAAGGTTTTAAAGTATTTTGTGGTTTTAGTGTTGATAGGGTTTTTAGGGTTAGGGTCTTAGGGTTTTAGTTATGGTCAGGTATTTAGGGTTAGGGTTTTAAGGTCTTATTTTTTTTTTTTTTAAGGTTAGGGTCTCCAGCGTTAGGGCTTTGAGAATCTTTACGTTTTGGGTTAGGGTTTAGAGGGTCTTAATTTTTAGGGTTAGGGCTTTTAGGCGTAGGTCTAGTGTGGTAAATTTTATCGGGTTAGGACTGTAAGGGTTTTTAGGGTTAGGGTTTCTAGGGTTTTTTGGGGTAGGGGTTAGGGTTAGATCCGTGGGAGCCGTAGTGTTAGGGGTCAGGGTTCTTAGGGCTAAGGCCCAATATTAGGGTGGAAGGCCAAACTAAGGGGGGAGCCCCCCCCAAAATTGAAGGGTCGAAGCCCCAATTTAGGGGAAGAAACGTCAAAATTGTGGGGTCCCCCAAAATTGGGCGGAAGAGCTCTTAATATTGGGGGAAACCCAAAAAAGGAGGGTGGGGGACTCTAAAATTGGGGGGACCCCCCAAATTGGTTGTGTCCCCCCCCAAATTGGTTGTGTCCCCCTCAAAATTGGTTGTGTCCCCCCCAATCAGGGGAGGAACCTCCAAAATTGGGTGGGCGAACCCCCATATTGGGGGGGCAGAACACTTAAACGGAAGTGTGAAATTCCAGAATTGAATGTGGACCCCCCAGAACAGTCTTCAGGGGTTTAGTGTGGTAAATTTTACCGGGTTAGGGCTGTAAGGGTTTTTAGGGTTAGGGTTTCTAGGGTTTGTTGGGGTAGGGGTTAGGGTTAGATCCGTGGTTGCCATAGCGTTAGGGGTCAAGGTTCTTAGGGGTTAGGCCTAATATTAGGGCGGAAGGCCAAAATAAGAGGGTGGGAGCCCCCCCCAAAATTGAAGGGTTGAAGCCCCAAGTTAGGGGAAGGAACGTCAAAATTGTGGGGTCCCCCAAAATTGGGCGGAAGAACTTTTAATATTAGGGGGGAACCCAAAAAAGGAGGGTGGGGGACTCTACAATCGGTTGTGTCCCCCCCAAATTAGGGGAGGAACCCCCAAAATTGGGTGGGCGAACCCCCATATTGGGGGGGAAGAAGACTTAAATGGAAGTGTGAAATTCCAGAATTGAATGTGGACCCCCCCCAGACCTGGGGAGGAATCCCCAAACTTGGGGGGGACCCCCAAAATTGGGGTTAAAGCCCCAGATCCCGGGGAGCTAAGCCCCAAATTAAGGGAAGGAACCTCAAACATGTGGTGAGAACCCCAACATTGGGGGAAAGAACCTTAATATTAGGGTGGCAGGCCAAGAAAGGATGGTGGGGGCCTCCAAAATTGTGGGGGGCTTGGAATTGGGGGGAATCCCCAAAATGGAGGGTGAACCCCAAAAGGGGGGGGGGCGAAGCAGCAAATTAGGGGAAGGAACCCCAAAATTGCGGGGAAGAACTCTGAAATGGAGAGCTGAAAACCCGAAATTGAGGGGAAACCCCCCAAAACGGCGGGAAAACCCTCCATAAACACGAAACCGGTAATGTAACAGAGCAAAAAATGGCGTCCTACGGCACGCTGCGAGGCTCAATTTTCTGGGGAGTGCTGGGAAATGTAGTTCTTGGCCACCGGGTTTCCGGGAGTCCATATTGTTTTCCCAGAGCATGCCGGGAGATGTAGTTCCCGGACACTGGGCTTCCGGGAGGCCATGTTGGTTTCCCATCTTTGCTAGACTCCGGGTGCTCTGGCTTCACAGAGAAACCCCCAAACTGAAAAATGTACCTGCTAATATATTGGGCTCTAAATGTAGCCCTGGGTTAATTGAATAACAATCCCTGGGTAAGATTGAAGTGCAGGAGGGGTTGGCTACGGTTTTAAGAGCCGGTTTGCAGAAAAGGGATTTCCCGTTAAGAAATGGCATATACTGATTGTTCTCTTCCTTGCTCTGCCAAGACCTGAAGCACATCTTGGAAGCCAGGCAGAATCCGTGGAGCCAATGGAGTTCTCAAGCTCGACTTCAGCTTCTTCCCAGCTAGAAGACGCAAGGACACGCCGGCTGAGTTCCACAGGCAACGCGCCCGTATCTGTAGACAAGGATTTAGAGATGCTACTTTGGGAACTCTCAGACGGCATACTGGAAGCCGAGCTCGACTTGGACCCAGGGAAGGATGAGGATGACCTCCTCCTTGAGCTTTCCAAGATGATTGATGATTGAACTGCATAGTCCTATGGTATATTAAAAAAAAAAAAAAAAAAAAAAAAAGAAAACAACTCTTCTTCTTGTTGGATACCCTGAGGTGATCCTTTTTCTAACTGAGGCTTTGCAATGAGACTTAAAGCACAGTTGGAACTGGTAGAAATTGGCAGGATCTGCACTCAGTTGTCCTAAGTTTTCCTGCTGGTCAGAGTTAAGGTCTTGTGCATGGTTCCGTAACTATAGGTGGCTACCTTTGATATCAAGAGGACAAAGCACTTGTTTCTTTTGGCACAGAAAGATGTCCATCGGCACGCTGTGGTGGCTGTGAATTGACGTAGTGATGGAGCGATGCTCTGAAGGCTTAAACGGAAAGCTTCTTCCTTCCGCCCCCCCTTGGCACAGCTCGATGTTGGGCACATTGTGAAGCCTGGGTGTTCTGATTTCTCGGACAGTTGATACCCAAATCCCGGAGTTACTATGTCAACTCTTGACTTTTATTTGTGTATGCCATTGTTTTGACTGTAATCTTTTCAGATGATGAAGCTGTAGGGGCGGGAGGGAGCAAAATAATTATTCTAGCGTTGTGGACCAAACATGCTGCCAGGAGTGGTGGTGGTGGGGTCAGCCCACCCGGCCTTACTTTCAATTATCAGGGATGATAAAATGGTGTGAAAAGCAGCAGCTCTGCGATACGGCTACGCTACCCCCACTCCCTTCTCTTGTGCTGTACCAAAGTTCCCCCAAGCTTTGGTTGGTGCTTTTTGCTGGTGACATTAGGACTCCAGGGCGAGTAGTCGGGACTCTCCTGCAGTAACTGGGTCAATTAAGGGTTGGTTTAAGTGCCTCCTGGTTTTTAAAATTGCTCCCCTGAGCTGCTGGCTCTGCTGCCTGCTACAGCAAATGTTCGGGTGCCATCAGCGTCGCACTTGGGCGTGGGCACTGACCCTGCGGAGGAGAGCTGAGACACGCGTGTGTTGTGTACCCTGCCGCCAGTGATCGTTTTCCCCTAGCAGATCTATTTTGAATCATTTCCCTAAATTTTAGAGGAACTTTAGGCTCTTTGTGCTATGATTTGTGAAGCTGTAGGGGCCCTCAGGCATTTGCTGCTGGCAGAGGAAAACCGCTTGTCGAATTTGTTGTAAATACTTTCTGTTTGGACAACAACGCCTGTGTGTGTGTGTGTGCGTGTGTGTGTGTGTGCGCGTGCGTGCTTTGACGACCCCCTGCGACGCCCCAGCTCCGCGAGGGAAGCTTTGAAGCGGCTCTGGGAAAACCTCTGCGGAAGAAACTGCTGCTGGCGACTTGCGGAAAACGGACTCCACAATCAGTGAGATTGTAAAGTAGGTATGTTTATTCAGCGCTGGGCAGCACGGGAGGTCGTGGGCATGAAGATTGATGACTCTTCCTCGTCACCGCTAGTTGACCTCTTGTCTTTGCACAGACTCAGTTGCTCCTTGGCTCTTGTCCACCTGCAGGACCAGTTTCTCCCAGTTTCTTAAGATAGGCTCGCTCTCTTATTAGGAGACTGACCTTGGTAAGGGGCCCAAGGCTTCTTGCTTTAGTTAATTGGCACAATGCACCATAGTTAGCAAAGACACTAAGTAGCATCCTAGTTTAATGCCGTCAGCGCTCTATCTCTACTTGATAAGATTCTCCTAACTCCCTCTCTCACTGGAGCCCACGCAGCCCTCCGTCCTGCCGAAGGACTTCACGGGGACTTCTGCCGGCTCCGGGTGCCCGCACACAGACAGAAATGGCTTTGAGAGAAAACAATCAGGAGGAGGAGAGCTCAGAGACTGCGGCCGGCTTCGGCCACCTTCCCCTCGCTTTCCCTCTCCGTGTTCAAACCGAGCACTGTTCTGCCGTCAACCTTCGCTGCCTCTGCCCGCGGCGCTGGGCTTTCGCGTGTGCCATTGCTCCTCTACATATTTTATCCTTCCTTTTGTAAGGAATGGTCCAGCAATTCGTGTCACTAAGGGATTTGAAGGGTTAACATCGAGGCCCGGGTCTAGGTGATAAGAGAACAAAGGGGTTTTTAGGGAAAAGTGCTGACTACTGCAGGGGATGTTGCTAGAGTTTCTGAAATCCGGCGCAGAGGCTCCCAAACGAGGAGGAAGGGGGGGATGAAGGACAATTGAAGGACAAAAGCCTGGGAGGAAGACAACCAGCATTCAGCCCGAGCAAGCCCCGAGAGACCACCAGAGACTGGTACGCAGGCGCCCCTGGGAGGGGTTTCGGATTCCGGAAACCAATTCTAATAACCCTGCCTCTTCTCGAAGTAGTAATGAATATGTATTAGCCTGGGAGCATCAAAACCAGCCGCCTTACGTAACAGGTGTGCGTCCTGGGGGAGCAGAGACTCCCGGCGCACCCAGCGCTGCTTGCTTGCCTCTATTCGTTTAATAAATTGTAAACTTTGATTGTAATCCTATTTGGATTTATAACAGCCATTTATAACACTTTTTATATTTGTATTTTATTTAAGGCTGTCTTGCCCCCCTCCCCCCCCCAGCCTCGCTGCTCACCAATAAAGCTAGCGCAGGGACCCCTGCCTGCGACCATAGAGACGCGGTCCTCCCGGCCTGCTAGAGCGGCCCCCCACGCTCCTCCAGCATCCCAGCGTCCCTTGTGCGCTCCCGCCCGGCCTCAGGGGCTTCCGGAGGCGGCCCAGCAGGGGCGGCGGGAGCAGCGAGGCGGCGGCAGCCATGGCGTACCGCGGGCAGGACCAGAAGGTGCAGACGGTGATGGTGCAGCCCATCGTAGCCTTCCTGCGGCCGGGGAGCGACGGGGGAGCGGGTGGGGGGCGGCCCGGGCCTCAGGGGTCTCGGCCCGGACCTTGAGGCCTTGTCCCGGGGCCCTGGGGCCTCGTTGCAGGGTTTGAGGCCTTGTCTTGAGGCCTTGTCCCGGGCCTGGAGCTCTTGTCCCCGTGCTGAGCCCTTCACGCAGTGCCCCAGAACCTCATCTTCCGCTACCTGCAGAGCGTGAGTAGCGCGGGGAGAGGACGGGGAGGGGATGGGGATGGGGATTTGGAGGGGGTGGGGGGAGCGGGGAGGGTCCGGGGATCTCCCTCGCTGAGTTTTCGGCTCCCACCCGTTGCTCGGGGCAGGTTTGTGGGGAATGGAGAGCTGTGCGGCGTGGTGGTGGGTACAAGGAGCTGCTGCGCAGCCCGGCGTTTCCCCCTCGTGTTAACGGGAGTGGGATCGTGCAGCCGGGCGTGCAGGAGTGTTCCCTTGTGACTGGAAACGTGTCCTTCAGCAAACGTGTAGTATTCACCCAGTCATATAAGACTCTAAAATGTCAGACTGTTAATTGAAACTGCCCCTGAGAGTTGCTCCTTGGAGTTTTTGGGAGCTCTAGCGGCTATGGTTAGCGGGTATTTCTGAACACACGAGAGAGAACAAAACTGCTCGCGGTGTTTGTGTTCCAATTTACTCTCCTCCTTCGTTCTGCAGAGCTCGAGGATCCAGGTGTGGCTGAGCAAGTGAACGTGCGGATAGAAGGCTGCATCATCGTGAGTGTCAGCACGACCCCACATTACATCGTTAGTTTGTTTTCCCTCATTCACAATCCTATTTTTTCTTGTCAAGAAAAACTAGCCCAAGGGAAAAAAGAAATCGTGCTTCTCTAACAATTAGTCTTCGTTGTCCAGCCTGGGTCAGCACAGCTGACGATGGTTCGTGTTGTTGCTGAACTAATTGCCACTGTTGCCGATTTCTAGGGCTTTGACGAGTACGTGAATTTGGCGCTGGACGACGCAGAGGAGATTCACTCCAAGGCAAAATCAAGGAAACAGCTGGGTGTGTCGTGTGTCTGTGCAACCCGAGTGACGCGCGGTCTGAAACCTGCCCGGGTGAGCCTTCTAGGTAGCAGCACTGAGACGTACCAACCGTGTGACGAGCCTTGCTGTTGAAGTTCAGTGAGCAATTCCTGGCTACATCTCTGTCCCTGATGATTTTTGAGCTGCTGATTTTGCTGGATGAAGGAGAATCTGTCCCTGCCTGAGACCAGTTCTGGTCTTTGAAATGTGTAATACCAGGCGGCCTGCACTCTGCATGATGGGCAAAACCCTGCTCAACCACACAAAACACTTTCTGAAAACACGAGATTATTCTCAGGTTCTGGGCTCTCTCTAATCCCCTCTTTCCCTTCTCTGTGCTGCAGGCTGGATCGTGTTAAAAGGGGACAACATCACTCTTCTACAGAGCGTTTCTAAGTAGAATTTGCCATCCTTAGAACAAAGGTGGCTGCCGTGCTGCGGAGTGACTGAGTGCCAGGGGAACGCGGCCCACTGGTAGATAGGAAGTTATTTGTAACTGGGGTTGCATGCTGAGGTCAAAAGTCTTTCCTTTGTGGGAGCGAGTTGTTTGTAGCTTGAAACAATACGTGATGTATTTCACAAATAGCCATTTTTCACATTAACTGTAAATGTAAACCACAAATCTGCCTGTTTTCAGTCTCTTCCTTCTGTGAATGGAGAAGGAGGAGAAATATAGAAGCGTGGGCTTTTCCTTTTGCTGTGGATCTGATAAGTTTCGATAACGCTATGTGCTTTCTTGACCATTACATCTGCGTTATGTGGCCAGGGTGGACTCGTTCAGGGCACGGAAGCCCCACACAGTCCTTGAGCTAGCAGGGTGCTAAGGAGGGTGTTGGAGATTTTGCATACAATTGCAGCCCTTTGTTGCTGCAGTGACAGGTTCCTCAGATTCTTTCTAAACAGGGTTTAGCTTGTTGAGAATCTTTTTGGGAGTGTTTATTGTGGATCAGTCAGTAAAAGTATCTTAGTGGGCCCGTGAGGGATTTGGGGCTGTGGTGCAGTAACCCAGTGTTTACAAGTGTTACTGCTATGCATGCTTGTCCAATAACGTCTCCAGATCAGAGAGTGAGAGCGGGCAACTGGTTTGGATTAAATCTGTCACTTCTTGCTGCTTTGGACAGAGCCTGTAGATTAAACCCTTGTGCTGTTCAATAAGCTGGGGTATCAGATGTGTCGGTTGGGTTTTTATCATTTGATTTATTTTTTTTATCCGTTTGGAGATCTGTCTTTTCTATTTAAGTTTCCCCAAGAGAGCTGAGTTGCTTGATGCATCGACCAAAGAGAAGTTCCCCGGCTGACTTGGGACAGCCAGTCCCCTCGTTTTTCTGATCACAAAAAAAAAAAAAAAAAAAAAGAAAAAGAAAAAAATCGAAGAAGAAAAATTTTGACTGTAACTGTAACTCAGAAACTAAGATTACCTAAATGGAGAGAAATGAATTTTGATGCACAGGCTGTGCTAGAAATCTGTTAATCAGCATTCAGTTTTTCAAAACTTCAATTTGTGTATCATCATCATGAAAATTAATAAATTCAAGGTGGGAGATCCTTTCCTGAAAGGGAAGGACAGAAATACGAGTCTTGCTGTGGGGCCTACCCAGCGCAGTTCTGCCATTCCGAGAAGTAATACGTCAGGAGTGTCACAGCAGACGTTCCCAGGAAGAAACCTTTGAGGGGCAGCGTGACACACTTGATTGGCTAAAGCAGCTTCAGCTGGACAGCCTGCTGCCGGGATGGGTAATTCTAAGTTGTGTTCAAGTTGCTGAGTTCCTTTCAGCATGTAGTAAAGATGTAACGTGCCGATGTCGTTTGGGAACAGGAG
Organism: Anser anser; assembly: GCF_964211835.1. Lineage (NCBI taxonomy): Eukaryota > Metazoa > Chordata > Aves > Anseriformes > Anatidae > Anser > Anser anser. Next base: position 178,969 of record NW_028153728.1, read on the forward strand.
GCATTACGTGTCACCAGCAGTGGGCACGTAGGGAACAAAACAGTATCTTACGAGGTCCTCCACATCTGCCTTTCATTTTGTCCTTGGTTTGCCAGCTGGAGCTTTCAGGAGGTGAGGAAGGAGGCTGTCCCAGTGAATAGTTCAGGTGTTGCAGGGTATTTGTGATGCAGTGCTTGTAAAATTTACCTGCCCGCATCTCCTGTTACAGGCAGCCCCCCGTGGGCCCTGTGAGATGGGGAGCTGCTGCCCGGGGTTAGGCCCAAGGTGCCCTGTCAGGCCCAGGGCCGCCCTTCCCCTTCCCCTCGCCCTGCCCTTCCCTCCCGCTCCTCAGCCCTTGCTCAGGCCTTTTGGGCCGTCTGGCCGTCCGTCTGTCCATCCATCCGGCCGTCTGGCCGTCCATCTGGCCCTGTGTCCCTCCATCCCACCGCCCTGCCCCGTCCCTGCCGTCTCCCTAGGGAAGCAAAGAGTCCCTGGGCTGCCTTCAGGGGGGAGGTTCTGCTCAGGAAATTAAAGCTTCCCCCTTAACGGGCGCCTTGCGAGTTATTTTGAGTTCCAACCTTCTGCCTTCCTTTCGTAGCAGTGCCTCTGAGGGGTGCGCTGTAAGGTAGCCGTCATCTGGCGCGCTGCTCCTGCGTTTCCCAAAGGAACTGCCTTCGGGATCTGACTAACTCTGGATGCACGCGGTTGTCACCTTAATTTCTCCGTTAGTTTGCTGAAAACAACCCGCTTGGGTGACCTTTGTGTTTGTTTCTTCAAACTTGGATCGAGGAGGTCTCTGTTTCCTTATGTTGATGTTCACGACGAAAGTGCAGAAGGGATGCTTACTGTTGCCCGGGTCAGTCCTGTTGCCAGGATGGGAATGTTTAGCCTACCGGCCCTCTGGTGCTGTTAGGCTGCACTCGGAGTGTGAGCTCTGGGCCTTATTTGGAAAAGACTGCGTTATTTGAGTGTACAAACCCGAGATATTCTGCGGATAGGTGATTCTCAAACCACGTCAGAACCACCGCTGTGACGTGTGCTGGAGTCGGACGCGCGTTTGACTGATCAGGCGGAGCAGGTGAATTGAATTTGTTGCTGGATGGCGAGGTGTTCTGGGGGAAGAGCTAGTCTAAGGAAAACTTCCTCTTACTGCCCCTTCCCATCTCAAATGGCCACTGCCTGGGGAAATTGCTTCTTTATGACATTAACTACAACGTTACAGTGAGGATGAGGAATCATCATTACTCCCATAGTTATTTGCTGCCAGGCCGCAGCGTTGATTTCAGAGATTTAAAAAAAAAAACAACAGGAAAAAGAAAGGAAATATGTATTCTTTCACATACTCTCTTTTCCCTGAGAGTAAATGTTGTAGCTTCAGCAGTACCCTTCCTCTGGAAACGATTCCCAGTGCCTGCTCAGACACTGGGGAGTAAAATGACAGAACAATGGAGGAGAGCCACCCGATATAAAGAAAGGAAAAAAGGGGTTATGGATGAAGGGAAAGCAACTACATAAAAAATTGGTGCTATCTAAAAATTGGTTAACGGTTTGGGACCTGCAGGTGCTGCCTACACGTGCGTGTGTTGCAGTCGTGCCTGTTGCCACTGCGCAAAATGGAGAGAGCTTCTTTGTCGAATGCAGCATGTTAAAGAATGCGCCATTGCCTGGAAGAAATGCACGGCCTTCCCTCGTGTGGGACTTCTTCCCCATTGATCTGTGGTTTACCTGAAGGTTTACCATAACCTACATAAGTTTCAAAAGCAAGCAAGCAACCAACCAAAAAACAACACCAACATTAAAGAGTGGCAAGGCAGATGCTCATCTGGGGACTCTGACTCATCGGTGACATCACCAAGCAAAGCATTGTGAGCGCTTCGGGTCGGGGCTGCTGTGGCGAGCCTCGCAGCCGGGAGGGAGAGCGGGTACGGTTCGCCTCTGGCGGGTCTGTGTCAGCCCTCTGCCCTGGTGGCTTCGTTAGCAGTGAGAGTTTGACTGCTGTGTTCCCAGCTTTCGCTTCTGCACTGACCGTGTGGCAGAGCCCGCAAGCTGCTTCCTCAGCTGGAAGAGGAAGAGGAGTGACCTCAACTGTGCCGAGGTAAAGCAGAACCGTTGAAAAGATTTGTCAAAGATGCGGCTGGTACCAGCGCAGCCGCTGCAGCTGCAGCAGGTCCTGGAGCATTGGAGAAGATAGAGAGGGGTTTCTTCGTGAAAAGAATGCTGTGAAAGTGTTTTCACGCCAGAAATTAGGAGAAGCGCCTCTGTTGTTTGGATATCCTCTATTGACCTGGCACACGGGCATTACAGCATACCTGGCACACTCTTTGTATTGTTTGTAAAAGAAAAAAAAAAAAAAAGTGTTTTAGGGCAGGCCAAAAACCTGCCTTGGCACTTCCACATCGCAGCAGTGCTTGCAGGCCGTGCATCCTGGATGCCAGGCAAGGATCTAAATCCGATGGTGCTGTTGGTAACGTGAAGTTCAGGAAGCACTTCTGGGTTTTTCTGCTCTTCCATGTGAATTTTTGCCCTGTGAAGGTGGTGTACTGAGCTCTTTTCTTACCAACAAATAGGTTTAAAAGCAGTTACAGCAAGGATGAGCTGTGCTAGCAGGAGGCTCTTCTGTGCTTTGACCATGGGAAGATGAATGGTTTACCTATGCACCGTTAAATATAATTTGACACCTAGCACACAACACTTGCAGCCTGTGGGGTGCTTTAACAAGCAGGTAAATCAGCGGAGACTGTTTTGCAGCAAGGCTGATGCTGGGTGATTAAAAAGCCGGGTCACAACAAGGATTTATGCTGTTCTTTCTTGCTTGTCATCCGACTGTCCGCTTACACTGTTCTTAAAATAAAAAACCACCAAAACGGGGTAAGCATCTTTAATACCTTTATTATAAATGGAAGGCACAAAACAGGCCAGCAACAGAGACTGTCCAAGAGAAAGACTTTGTGCTTTATAAACAAACAAGAAATTACCCTTAGGTAGGTGTGATAATCCTTCCCTAATGCATTTTTTGGAGTGCAAAAATATTTTGTTCCCTTCTTGCTCTTCTCTCCAGGACAAAGGCGGAATAGCCAACTGGAAAGTTAGACCAGGGAGGTCAGTTTGTTCCATACTGAGAAAGACAAGCCTGTAAAACAAACTAGGCAGGTTTTCTTTGGACTAGTTATCTTCCTTCAGCAAAGGCAAAGTTTATGACACTTGTTGGCATGTATTTCCAGACCCCCAGCTACTGTGACTGTAGTGCATCTGTAATTCTTTTGTACAAAAAGAGTTCAAAATCTCGTAACGCAAAAACTTTACTAGCACCCTGGAGAAAAAAGAAATCTAAAAATCTTGCCAACTTCTATTACAGACCTGCTGAGTGCACCAGAGTTACTCATTTTTATTCAGGCTTTCAGGGGCTAGTTCAGTTGGTTTCTGTTCAGCACTTGGATCGCCATATTGGCAGATGTCAGTTTAAAAAAAAAAAAAAAAGCTTTGGAGATCTTTTTTAAAATGAGACTGCTTTTTATGGCATTTAGGGCTGTGAGGTATCCTTGGTTTTTGCTTTCTTCCCATTCCTTAGACCAGATCCATTCATATCCTGAACAGTGTTCTGGGTCTGTTCAGGAAAATGGAAGGCAACAAGCAAAATGATGAGCTCCTTGGGCATTCAAAAGAGCTCAGTCTGGGAAAGATTTCAAGTCCAACTTCCATGCTAAGGAGCACCAGTAATTTTTAGAAGTAGATGCAGAGGAATCTGCATGGCACTAAGTGTGTTTCTGAAGGTGCTAAAGGTCAGAAGTGACGATTCCTCTCAATACTAAAGAAGAGAAGGGAACCTTGCACTTAACTACTGTTTTTATTCCCTTTGTCAAGCAGTCAAAACCAACAACTAATACGGGAACCCAACTTTTCCCCTCTTTACTTTAGATTTGGGAAAATTCCCTGCCAAAATAATACTTCCTGGAAAATTCACTAGTGTTTGTGTGAGTAAAAGGTTCCAACCTTTTATTATTAATTTGTAAGAACTATTTCATCCGCTTTTGTCTAGAAGAGTCAGAAATAATTTGCACAGAAATGTGCAGCATTTTAATGAAAGGCTTCAGAATCACTCTAATTTGAACTTTATCTGGTCTGGTTGCAGGTTTTATGACATTTAGTGTCTTAAAAAAAAAATCAAAATATCTGACTTCACATCAGAAAAAAAAAACCTGCTTGTGGCTAAATAAAATCTGTTGCAGCTCTGGTCATTGAAAAATCATTGGCTGTTAAATTGGACCTAAGTCATCTTTTCTAACCTTTCATGATCTTGCAGCAATGGATGATGATGGATATATGGATTAGGGAACAGCACGTGATGGCAAACCTGTGGTATTTGCTACAGCGCAGAAAGAAAACAAATTGCTTCCAAAAAATCAAACTAATTCAAAATTCTTGGTATCATGCAGCCATGCCACTGGCAAAGTGAGCATTGCCCTGCCTCTCAAAGCTTGCTGTATCCTTGATCTGCTGTCTTCCTGCTGTTAATTGATTGCAACTCTACGTGTCTGATCAGGGCTACGAGTTGTTCTCGATATGGATACCATACGACATATACTGTGCACGCTTGTGTGTATAGATATGTTTATCCTGTATGCATGTACATATTTGATCTGGATAGGCTGGAGCGATGGGCTGAGGTCAACTGTATGAAGATCAACAAGGCCAAGTGCCGGGTCCTGCACCTGGGGCGCAACAACCCCAAGCAGAGCTACAGGCTGGGAGATGAGTGGCTGGAAAGCTGCCTGGCCGAGAAGGACCTGGGAGTGTTGGTTGACAGTCGGCTGAATATGAGCCAGCAGTGTGCCCAGGTGGCCAAGAAGGCCAACAGCATCCTGGCCTGTATAAGAAGCAGTGTGGCCAGCAGGTCTAGGGAAGTGATTGTCCCCCTGTACTCGGCTCTGGTGAGGCCGCACCTTGAGTACTGTGTTCAGTTTTGGGCCCCTCGCTACAGGAAGGTCATGGACGTGCTCGAGCGAGTCCAGAGAAGGGCGACCAAGCTGGTGAGGGGTCTGGAGAACAAGTCTTACGAGGAGCGGCTGAGGGAGCTGGGCTTGTTCAGCCTGGAGAAGAGGAGGCTCAGGGGCGACCTTATCGCTCTCTACAGTTACCTTAAAGGAGGCTGTAAAGAGGTGGGGGTTGGTCTATTCTCCCACGTGCCTGGTGACAGGACGAGGGGGAATGGGCGAAAGTTGCGACAGGGGAGTTTTAGGTTGGATGTTAGGAAGTACTTCTTTACCGAAAGGGTTATTAAGCATTGGAACGGGCTGCCCAGGGAGGTGGTGGAGTCACCATCCCTGGAGGTCTTTAAAAGACGTTTAGATGTAGAGCTTAGCGATATGGTTTAGTGGAGTACTTAGTGTTAGGTCGGAGGTTGGACTCGATGATCTTGAGGTCTCTTCCAACCTAGAAATCTGTGATACTGTGTGATACATATGTATGCATATTTGTGTGCTGGCCCCCAGATCACTCATGGTATAAAGCATTGGCCTCGAAGGCATACTCATCAAAATATTTGGTAGATCCTCAATTTTTTTCTAGTTCCCTCAAAATGAGAGAGTTTTTACGCGCTCTCTGTGTCAAAAAGGCAAAACTTCTGATTTCCACTGTCGCTCTCGCTAACTTTCTATCACTCACTCCTCGTGTGTGTGTGTCTAAACACATATGTGTGTATGCGTATGCACATTTGTGTATTTCTGTGCACTGGTGTGTTTTTTGCTGTACAGGTAATAAAGACGGGGAAAGGTTTTAGTGTTTTCTTAATAGGTGAAGAAATCTTGAAGACCAGAGATTGGAACATACTGAATTTTGAATTAAAAAAAAAAAAAAAAGTCAAATTTTCTGGCTGTGGAAGATGGAGCCTCATTTTTGCAGCCACTTTGAATCACGAGTTCATCTCTAAATGCACTGGGTTTTTTTGTTTTTGTTTTGTTTTGTGTTTTTTTTTTTTTGGTTTTTATTTTTTGAAGAGCTAACTAACCCTGGCTGTCTCCAGTCTGAGAGAGTGTTCAGATGGACTTGCTTCCTCCATTAGTTATAAGCTGTTTAAAAGCACATCCTATGTTTGAATTGTGGATGAGAGGCTCCCTTGGCAAAGTGAGGAGGCAAATTCTTCCTACCCCTTTATCATTAATTCACGGATTCAGTGTTGGTTCGGCCTCCAGGAGAGGTTAACTGGAAGTCTTTGAAGATCGATAACTTTGCTGAGGTTGTCCAGGTAGGTGAACTCGAAGACCCACAGTGACTGGAACGTGCTATTTAATGCGTCATACTGCATTCTGTAGAAGTTACTCGTAGCCATAGTTGATCATTGCCTTGCATGTATGATCAGGTGGTTTTTGAAGAAGTGACTCCCTTTTCAGGCTTCCGGATGTGCTCCAAGGCATATTATTGAGGACGTGGAAGAGAACACTTGCTGACAAAGCTCCTGGCAGCTTTACAGAACTTTAGTTTAATATTGTGTTAGTTCCCGTAACAGCTGATTTCAAGGCATTGCTCTCCTCAAGAGACTAATTTGATGAACAGAAGAAAGCTGGAAAAATGCTTGTTACTCATTATTTTTCACTTGTTGGTACTTTGTTTAGGGTTACTTTTAAAAAGAAGATTTCACTGATCACAAGCCAGTGGAAGACTTTCAGCCCAAGCAAGGGTGAAGACAGCTCTCTCCAAGAGCAGAGGAAGTCCCTGTGGAGAGAACCCGAGCTTGTTATCAGAACTTGTCGGCATGTCTAAACAAGGAGACGATTGCTACTTCTATTTCTATTCTACCTGTACCAAGGTATGGCTGGGTTTCTTTTGCTTTGCTTTGCTTTGTTTTTTTGTTGTTGTTTTTTTTTTTTTTTCTTTTTTTTCAGGAAGGGGTAGAGTAGGAGGAGGAGGCACACTGGTCTTTGGTTAACGTGATAACCAGATAGATTCTGAATTCAATCGTAGCAACCTGAGGCAGTAGCATGGACGTTTTTGAGGCTGTACTATATTTTCCTTGTTGGTTTCCTTTTGGTTACAGGGAGACAACTGTTCCTTCCGCCACTGTGAAGCTGCTCTGGGGAACGAGACAGTCTGCACGCTGTGGCAGGAGGGTCGTTGTTTCAGGAATGTCTGCCGATTCAGACACATGGAAATCGATGTGAGTGCCTAAAGATGTGTTCTCAAAATAAATCAACAAAAGCATTTTTCAGTGCTGTAGGTGTGCTGATTGTGCTTTTGCAGGACAGAGTCCTTTGCTTTGGAATTACACTGGTTTCTGTTAGCAGGGGAGGGGGTGGGAGGAAGGAGAGGGAAATAAAATCAATGCCTTAGGTATGTCTTAGCAAGATTTTCTTTTATTAGACGCCGACAGTATTTTCTCAACAGATGCAGAATAACCGCTAACTAGACTGCTAAAAGCTGCTGGAGCAGGGGGGTAATAAACAGGCTGTACTAGCCTCCTGAGAGCAGGCTTGATAATGATCTATCAGGTCTCTTGTGTCCCGGAGTCCTTCAGATAATGCTGTTCTAGCTGCCTGGGCTAGGAAGCAGTGGGGAAAGTTAAAGGTGCAGAAGAACGAAGTCTCCGAGAAGTAGTTCTGGATAGAGTTAACGTAGGCAATTTAAGATGTTCTTTTTCCCTCTGAATAATCCTAGTATAATCCTAGGTGTATTAGTTTAACCCACCCTAAACTGATGTCTGAGAGTGCCTGTCTTCTCAAACTGAATGATGACAAGGCTAAACGTGCATAGTGGTTACAGCTTCTGCAAACTTTGTGAATATGCCCGGAAATACTATACTTCCGTGATAAACTGACCTTTGGAATGATGTTTCAGCACTGTATTGTGACAGCCCTATCGCTGTCGTGACCTGGAACTGTGCATCTCTTTGCAAACCTTAGGTGCATGTTATCACGAGCTTGTCTTTCTTTCTGTCTTCAGAAAAAGCGCGCTGAGATTCCCTGCTACTGGGAGAAGCAGCCAGTAGGCTGTCAGAAAGCCAACTGTGCTTTTCATCACGCAAAGGGACGTTACATCGATGGCGTCTTCTTACCACCAAGCAAGAGTGAGTTTAGGTCCTTTTTCTTTAAGTATTGAAGAATTAATTTTGCATATTACTTAGTGGGTGCCAATAGTGTAGGAGACATCAGGTAACCGTTCATTTGTGAGTGCAGGAAAAGGTCTGCAGTCCTAGGTGGTCAGCTAAACCGAGTGTACTGCTGCTGTACTGCTGGTATTTGTTTTCTGCTTTCATGCTCAGCTTCTCTCTGCTTTGTGTGATATTTGCCTTGCAGTTTGCTTTCTGTTGTTTCGTCTTCTGCTGGGTGGCAGGGAGATGTGTTGTTGTTTGAAGGCAAGTCATTGTTCACGGTGTAAACAGTGGCGGGATGGGCAAAAGGAGATGCTGCATTCATTGCCTGTGCAGGTTATCTGCCTTAGCTACCATCTTCGTGCATTGTGGTCAAAGTTTTAAACTGCCATATTACTGATGATCCTCCTCTTCCTCTAGCTACACTGCCAAGTCCGCCTGAGTCCGCGGACGATGATTTGAAAGTGGCTCAGATGTCACTGCAGCAAAACAAACTTTCTGTCCAGTCCAATCCCTCTCCATAGCTAAGGCGGGTGATGAAAGTGGAAAACTCGGAAAATGTCCCAAGCCCTACACACCCTCCAGTTGTAATCAATGCTGCAGATGATGATGAAGATGATGATGGTGAGCATGGTTTGGTTCCTGGAAGGAATTTGTGCTGTAAATGATTGTGTAAGTCTTTGGTTCTTGGAAGGAATTTGTGCTGTAAATGAATGTATAAATCACAGATGACCTGAGGTCTGACTAGCGATAGGGCAGGCAGTCCGCTCAGGTCACTGGTGGCTTTGTCTGGCAGTCAGCGGACAGAACCTGAAATGTTGGAGGAAAGCTTAGAACCACTCTTGGCTTTAGCTGGTCTGTTGTGTAAAGCTCTATGTGAAACTAGGAAGGAAATTCCTTTTTTTTTGTCTGAAGAGTAATATGTTGTGTAGTAGTTAAAGCTGCAGAGAGAATCTAGAGTCCTAGATGTTTTGTCCTAGGGTAGTCTACTTACGAGTTCATCAGGTCAGTGTAGCTGTATTAAAAAAAAAAAAAAAAAAAAAAAAAAACCAACTTTTTTATAGGAACCATGGACTGAAGTGTCATTGCATGAGCTACATAATCACGAACAATCTGGCCTATGCATAACTGAATAGATTTTTCCCCTTCAGACCAGCTTTCTGCGGAAGGAGAAGAAACTAAAACTCCCGTCCAGCAACCAGCTGAGGAAGGCCAAAATGGATTACGGATGATTTCCACTCGGAAAGCCAGTGCTACTACTGCTAAACAAGGTATTCCAGCACCTGTAGTAGGATAAATCGGCAGGGTAACTTGACAATTAACTCAAAAGCAATGTGGCGTAAAAACACAACAGAATGTAGGGGTGCTGAATGGACTCGGTTATTTCCATGATCTCATTTCTCCCTGATACCATCATGTGCCCATTGGGTCAGAAAGTTGAACTGCTTTTCTTTCCTTTTGGAGAACAAAACAGGGTCACAGCATGGAGTTTAAATGGCTGCACGTGCAGCCTGGCAACCACTGTTGAAAGCCATATCTAACGATAGAGGGATCTAATATCACGTAAATGGATTAAAATTAAAACTACAGTTTTTACCCTGAAGGGTGAAAGGAGGGGCAAAATGCCATTGATTCTATGGTTGTTTCACTTGTGAGGAGTGTTGACAGGCTTTATTCTAAATACTTCTGAAAGTTCCTGAGCACTAAGAAGCCTGAGGATCTGTGATCCTCAGTGAGTGCCTCTAAGCCTTAGTCTCATTAACTGTTTTCTGTTTTCAGAGGACGGTCTGAATTTTGGAATAAAAACACTTGAAGAAATCAAATTGCAGAAAATGAAGGAAAAAACTAAGAGACACGGTGGTGAGTTAATATTCCCTGCTTCCTTACCCGGTTCACCTTCATCCTGTGTGATGATTTTTCTTTCAAAAAAAACCTCTTCCAGTAATACCGGGTAGCTGGCTATGCTTTGGTGAATCCAACTATTTTGCCAAAGAAGTGAAATTTGATTGGCTTCAGAATGGCAGGTGATGGTGGCTGGGAGCTGCTTGAGGGATAGACTTCCATGTTTAGCTGGGGGCATCGAGCAACCTGATTCTCAGCCAGCTGGTATTCTAGATGGGAATTCCAAGGGCAACCAGAGGCAAACTAGTCACCTCTCTTATTTGCATGCTCTGGTCACTGTATGTTTGACAGTAATGAATAATTAAAGTTTTTTGTTCTTCGTGATAGTTTTTTCTGTTTGGTAAACTTCCTTATGTTTTGCTTGCTCTGAGCAGAAGGTCCTTCAAGATCTTCTCTTCCTCCCGTCGATTCTATGATTTTTCCTGCTCCGGAAAAGGAAAATGTCCGGACAGTGGTGAGAACTGTGACACTGTCTACAGAGGAAGGTAATAATTCATGCTTTTGTTTTGATTTCATTACTCCTAAACTGGAAGGTTAAGCAAGAAGGAAGGCAATTCACCCCTGTTAGCCTCCTGGTGCTGCCGCCTTCTGTTCAAAACATGCTTTTATGCTGAAAGTCCCTGGTTGTACTGGAAAGCTTTGGTGCTCAGGTTAAGTGCAGTAGCAGGAGAAAGAAAAAAATGTGTCAGTATGCAAATAGGGGGATAACTGAAAAACAGGAGAGTAACGAGAAGAAAGAGCTCTAGAGGACAGTGCTATGTAAGAAGCAATTTCTGAAGCTTTAAAGAGGCTGACAGTGGCACGTGTGGACAGTAGTGCGATAGGAGTCTGTGTATAAATTATATTGTTTAGAGTTGTGCAAATTCCTTTGAAAGGGAAAGAAGTGAAGAAGTACTTCTACTCATAGACATTCACCTTAGAAAGGAATATTTCTCAGCATTTGTACCTAATAATATTCTGCTTGCTTATGCAGCTCTGTTCTGCACAAAGTATAGCTGTCAAGCAGACTCAGATTCATTCTCGACTACATTCAGCTGGAATTTGAGGCAAACACTGAGACTATGGATACTTTTTCTAAGTTAATTATAGTTGAAATATGAGTTTGTGTGGTTTAGCTGTCAAAACAGTGCCTTGCTGGGTTTTTTTTGGACATGGGCTAACAGTATACTATTTCTATTGGCTACTGGTTTCTATGAAATAGAAAAATTTTACTTTTGTTTTAGGGGAGGAACCTGTGGTTCGACTAGATCTTGCTGAGAAACAAGGAAAACGGAAAGCCTCCGTGGGTAAGAACTTTTTATGAGCTGTTATTTAGGTGCCGCCTTCTCTATATGACTGCATTGAAGAGTATTTTTGACGTATGAGAGGAAAATGCATTGCAGTGGAGATCTGTGTTGACTGCAGAAATGGCAAAAAAACCATTTAGCAGCTGAAAGGCAATTTTATGAAAATATGCTTGAAAAATAGAAGCTTGTGGTTGACTGTTCTCAAATCTTCCTGCAAAGAAATGTTCTTAAAATATTCCTTGTTTTCTCTGTCTGAAGCTGATGTAAGCGCCCTTCCGGTGAAGCGCAGCCTTGCTGAAAGGCTGGGGAAGAAGGTGGAGGTTCCGGGAAATGCTGACAAAGCACCAAAGAGAGGTACAGCTACTAAACAGGCATCTGGATGTGATTCACGGGTTTTGTAGTTAGGCTTTCTGTTTGTCCTTTTCCTGCGATGTTTCTTTTTGCATGTTGGCTGAGGTCTTAATCACCGGGATTCAAAGTTACCTTTCCTGCCTTGTTTTTGAATGTGAACACAAAGTTGACGTTTATGCAGCCTCCCTAATTTGGTCTTTTTCTGTTTTGCAGTTCAAGTTCCCAAGTCTGTGAAGGAGAGGCTAGGATTACCTTCTCAACGGACTAGTACTGCGAAAGGTAACAACTGGCTATTAAATATACTTTCTCCTTCTTCCTTTCCGTGAACTTAGACCGTTTTCATACAGCCCTAAAAAGGAATTCAAATGAAAACAAAGAACTGATTCCTCTTGCTCGAGTGCTGAAGCTCTTCTGACAGCCACTATCAGAAATCTGGCTCTAGGTGTGTGTTTATTTTCCGCTTGTGCCTTGTCAAGGTTTTAAGCTGCTTCTGTGAACCATCATATACAATTAGAATAGAGCCACTGCCGGGAGCAGGAATTTGAAATGCAGTCTGAAAAAGTAATCAAGTAAACTAGCATTTCTGTGTAGCAACTCTCTCTGGATAGGGCTGGTCTTCAAAATACAACAAGTGGCTCAGAGGAGGAGGAGAATGTTAGGCTATTGTCCTAAGATGCGTTATTGGGAACGCTCAGGCTTAGTTTTCCTTAGTACTGTGACAAATTTTGGAGACTTAAACTATTGTTGGACTCTCTTTAAATGTTGGCGCTTCTCATTTCTTGATGATGACAGGGAAGGCTGCTAAGCCAAAGGGAGAGGTCCATGTGAAAACACTGGAGGAAATCCGTCGTGAGAGAGCTCTTCAGAGACGAGAATGTCAAGCCAAAGCCCAGGCTGAATGGCATGGTAAAACCAAAGATCCCAGCGCAGGGGCAAAAATTGAGGGTGAGCCCAAGAAGCAGAGCGTGCTCACTCTTTCCGGGCCCAGCAAAGTGCAGTCGAAGGAGCCGGCAGGTAAAGCCAAGCCAGAAGGAGAAGTGCGTGTTAAAACCCTGGAAGAAATAAAGCGCGAGAAAGCTCTGCGGATGCAGCAGAGTGGAGAAAATGTGCCAGCTCCCCCAGCACAACCTGGACCTGCCCCAGCCGGGCAGAAATCGTTATGGAACACAAAGCTATCAGGTAATAAGATGCTTTAATACCTGCCCCGGTGAGGTGCTTCCCATATTGAGCAAGTTCCGTTTGCTCAGGATCTGCTTTGCTTTTTCCTTCAATGCAGAGGATAAAAGAGTTTAAGGCTGCAAAGTTCAAAGGCAAAGAAGGGCCAGAACATGCAACCATGTCTGTTTTCGTTAATTACGTGATGGTATTCTGTATTTCCCACTAGAAAATTAACACATTGAGGGGCTTTTTAGTCTAATTTTGGTATTCTGTTTTTTTCTGCCATCTGTTTATGGTATGAAGTCCTCCCTGCGTTGAGTTCAAGTTCACCTTCCTCTTTGGCATGTGTTGCTTAACTTGACACGTGTATGTGTTTGTAAAGCATGCTTCAGCGTCTTAGTGTGGGGGGCCAGTTTCTGTCAAAAATGACAGAGGATCAAAGGCCTCGTTGTTAAGATTATATCAACTTTGTAAAATGAGATTGTGTGAGGGAGATAAGGAGGGCTTAAAGGCTGCATGCACTGCACATTGTAGCCTTTCTCTCTGTCTCATGGGACACGAGGAAATAAACACACAAAGAAAACAAGTACCCAGCTTTCTTTCGTTTCTTCTCCTGCCAGCCAGATGTTAGGTCAGGAATGGGAGACTAGAATATGACTCTACAAATTTGGATTTTGTAGAACAACTTAATAGATTTTGTGGGACATCACTGCAGGGGAGAGGAAGCTGGTACAACAGTTGCATACACTCTCTTGTCTTACTATACCTGCTGCTTTTCCTTTCCTAGAGGGAGCAAGACTTTAAATACAAAAGCTGTCAACATTTGTGAATCTTACTAGACTTCATACAACGTCTTAGAGTATTGCTTGCACTTGGGATCGCTCTGTGTCTGAGTTTCCCTCGTCCTGGATTATGATTTACTGTAGCTATTCAGTTCCTTTGTTCCTTTGTATGGATTGTTGGTAGACGGAGTTTACTATGTGGAAGATATTGCTGAGAATCCAGGCAATGGCAGTGTAATTCTGCTGGCCAAATACAGTTAACTGTGTAGACGGGCCGTGGAAATGAGGAAGAGAACGTGGATTTTTCATGAGGCAGAGCAAGACTGTATCAGTTCTCTCTTCCTTTTACTCTAGCCAACTTTAACATGTTTGCGAAGCCTTGGGATGGGAAAGTCGCTTCCCCCAAGAAGAAGGCACTGAAACGTAAGGCACCTGGCAGTTTTCCCTCTGCTGTAGCAGCTGTGAAGCCACGGACTGCCTCTGACGCTGACACAATGGGACCTCCAGCCAAAAAAGCAGCTATGGTAAGGACAGGGGCTAATGCAGAAATGGATCCCTTGTAAAATTTACACCCTCCTCTAGGAGAAAAGATGGAAAACTCAAAAGTTCTACAGGCTTTCTGTTTCCTTTTAAATCCAGTAGCTGCCTACAGAATTCTTGTAGTACCCTTCCATATTTATTAGATTAATGGCACTATTTACTTAGTCCTCTGTGATTCTGTGATTTCTCTGGTGTGGAGGATTTTGTCCATTAATGCTGTGTTCTTAAAAGACACAAGATCATTAGTAACCTCCAAGTGAATATTAACTTTCTTCAGGAGCACCTTGGTTTTGTATTTTGGCTAAGGCTCCGCAATGCCAGAGGAGAAGCAGCATGGAGGAAAAAGCTAGTAAGGAATCTTTTACCCATGAGTCCTAAATGCTGTTTTGCTGCTTTCTAGGCTGTTCCAGCCACGCTGGAGCACGTCCCAGCCACCAGACTTGAAGAAAATCCCCAAAACAGGTGATGACCACAACTTGTTCTTTTTCTCAATCGGTGTATATCCCCAGTGAAACATAAGTTCTGTCACACGTGGGGAAAAAAGGAGGGTTCTGAGATAATTAAAGCCCAAATCCATCAGAGGAATAAGTCACGTGAAATGACTTTCTAGCAGCTAGCAGGAATGCTTAATTAGACTTACTTTCTTTAAATGCTGCAAGTCGGTACAGCTTTCCAGTGACTTCTTGCTCTGTCTGAATACCTAAATGAGGATGAGGTGAAGTTCTCCTACTTCCTCGTGAGGTGATAAATGATGAGTAGTGTCCTCTGCCTTTTGGTCCTCAAGAATGCCACCCGAACAAACATACAAGGTGACAAGAGTGCAGGGAGAGCAGAGGGAAGTGATGGCTGCAGATCAGCTTCCTGTAGTGGGGAGCAAACTCTGCTGAGTGTGCCATGGGAAAAATGACTAACTTAGCAAACAGATATTTGCAGATGGAGACTTCTTAACATTTTTACAGGAAAATTAAGCAAGGTGGCAAAGTGCCTCTTGCTACAACAATTGAACCATCTTTGCTAGACTCCAGGTGCTCTGGCTTCACAGAGAAACCCCCAAACTGAAAAATGTACCTGCTAATATATTGGGCTCTAAATGTCGCCCTGGGTTAATTGAATAACAATCCCTGGGTAAGATTGAAGTGCAGGAGGGGTTGGCTACGGTTTTAAGAGCCGGTTTGCAGAAAAGGGATTTCCCGTTAAGAAATGGCATATACTGATTGTTCTCTTCCTTGCTCTGCCAAGACCTGAAGCACATCTTGGAAGCCAGGCAGAATCTGTGGAGCCAATGGAGTTCTCAAGCTCGACTTCAGCTTCTTCCCAGCTAGAAGAAGCAAGGACACGCCGGCTGAGTTCCACAGGCAACGCGCCCGTATCTGTAGACGAGGATTTAGAGACGCTACTTTGGGAACTCTCAGACGGCATACTGGAAGCCGAGCTCGACTTGGACCCAGGGAAGGATGAGGATGACCTCCTCCTTGAGCTTTCCAAGATGATTGATGATTGAACTGCATAGTCCTATGGTATATTAAAAAAAAAAAAAAAAACAAAAAAAAAACAACTCTTCTTCTTGTTGGATACCCCGAGGTGATCCTTTTTCTAACTGAGGCTTTGCAATGAGACTTAAAGCACAGTTGGAACTGGTAGAAATTGGCAGGATCTGCACTCAGTTGTCCTAAGTTTTCCTGCTGGTCAGAGTTAAGGTCTTGTGCATGGTTCCGTAACTATAGGTGGCTACCTTTGATATCAAGAGGACAAAGCACTTGTTTCTTTTGGCACAGAAAGATGTCCATCGGCACGCTGTGGTGGCTGTGAATTGACGTAGTGATGGAGCGATGCTCTGAAGGCTTAAACGGAAAGCTTCTTCCTTCCGCCCCCCTTGGCACAGCTCGATGTTGGGCACATTGTGAAGCCTGGGTGTTCTGATTTCTCGGACAGTTGATACCCAAATCCCGGAGTTACTATGTCAACTCTTGACTTTTATTTGTGTATGCCATTGTTTTGACTGTAATCTTTTCAGATGATGAAGCTGTAGGGGCGGGAGGGAGCAAAACAATTATTCTAGCGTTGTGGACCAAACATGCTGCCAGGAGTGGTGGTGGTGGGGTCAGCCCACCCGGCCTTACTTTCAATTATCAGGGATGATAAAATGGTGTGAAAAGCAGCAGCTCTGCGATACGGCTACGCTACCCCCACTCCCTTCTCTTGTGCTGTACCAAAGTTCCCCCAAGCTTTGGTTGGTGCTTTTTGCTGGTGACAGTAGGACTCCAGGGCGAGTAGTCGGGACTCTCCTGCAGTAACTGGGTCAATTAAGGGTTGGTTTAAGTGCCTCCTGGTTTTTAAAATTGCTCCCCTGAGCTGCTGGCTCTGCTGCCTGCTACAGCAAATGTTCGGGTGCCATCAGCGTCGCACTTGGGCGTGGGCACTGACCCTGCGGAGGAGAGCTGAGACTCGCGTGTATTGTGTACCCTGCCGCCAGTGATCGTTTTCCCCTAGCAGATCTATTTTGAATCATTTCCCTAAATTTTAGAGGAACTTTAGGCTCTTTGTGCTATGATTTGTGAAGCTGTAGGGGCCCTCAGGCATTTGCTGCTGGCAGAGGAAAACCGCTTGTCGAATTTGTTGTAAATACTTTCTGTTTGGACAACAACGCCTGTGTGTGTGTGTGTGCGCGTGCGTGTGTGTGCGCGTGCGTGCTTTGACGACCCCCTGCGACGCCCCAGCTCCGCGAGGGAAGCTTTGAAGCGGCTCTGGGAAAACCTCTGCGGAAGAAACCGCTGCTAGTGACTTGCGGAAAAGGGACTCCACAATCAGTGAGATTGTAAAGTAGGTATGTTTATTCAGCGCTGGGCAGCACGGGAGGTCGTGGGCATGAAGATTGATGACTCTTCCTCGTCACCGCTAGTTGACCTCTTGTCTTTGCACAGACTCAGTTGCTCCTTGGCTCTTGTCCACCTGCAGGACCAGTTTCTCCCAGTTTCTTAAGATAGGCTCGCTCTCTTATTAGGAGACTGACCTTGGTAAGGGGCCCAAGGCTTCTTGCTTTAGTTAATTGGCACAATGCACCATAGTTAGCAAAGACGCTAAGTAGCATCCTAGTTTAACGCTGTCAGCGCTCTATCTCTACTTGATAAGATTCTCCTAACTCCCTCTCTCACTGGAGCCCACGCAGCCCTCCGTCCTGCCGAAGGACTTCACGGGGACTTCTGCCGGCTCCGGGTGCCCGCACACAGACAGAAATGTCTTTGAGAGAAAACAATCAGGAGGAGGAGAGCTCAGAGACTGCGGCCGGCTTCGGCCACCTTCCCCTCGCTTTCCCTCTCCGTGTTCAAACCGAGCACTGTTCTGCCGTCAACCTTCGCTGCCTCTGCCCGCGGCGCTGGGCTTTCGCGTGTGCCATTGCTCCTCTACATATTTTATCCTTCCTTTTGTAAGGAATGGTCCAGCAATTCGTGTCACTAAGGGATTTGAAGGGTTAACATCGAGGCCCGGGTCTAGGTGATAAGAGAACAAAGGGGTTTTTAGGGAAAAGTGCTGACTACTGCAGGGGATGTTGCTAGAGTTTCTGAAATCCGGCGCAGAGGCTCCCAAACGAGGAGGAAGGGGGAGCTGAAGGACAATTGAAGGACAAAAGCCTGGGAGGAAGACAACCAGCATTCAGCCCGAGCAAGCCCCGAGAGACCACCAGAGACTGGTACGCAGGCGCCCCTGGGAGGGGTTTCGGATTCCGGAAACCAATTCTAATAACCCTGCCTCTTCTCGAAGTAGTAATGAATATGTATTAGCCTGGGAGCATCAAAACCAGCCGCCTTACGTAACAGGTGTGCGTCCTGGGGGAGCAGAGACTCCCGGTGATTAGGGAAGCTGAGGCGATTCCAGATAAGAAAGGGTTAAGAATGAAACTATTAAAGGAGAACAGAACATTAGGTGTAGGGCAGGAAACAGATGTACGGACAATGTATCTCGAAATAGGACATATATGGGCAATATATCTCGAACAAGACATTGGAATCCAAGATAAGAAAATAATGAGCAGAAGATTCGAAGAAAAAACAGTCCTTGCGGTTAGGAAGAAAGCTAAATCAGCAGAATCCTGACCAAGGGTGAAAAGTACACTGTGAGGAAGACTTATGGCCTTCCTCTCTGAGACCACCGACCACAGCTCGACGACCCCTGCCCAAGACCACTGAGAGGATCTGCGCAGGCGCAGGACACAAAAAACTGATTAGCATGAGAAGCGAGAGTAGGCGGGGTTAGATAATGAATATGTATAGGCGTTAATAAAATATTAATCACTGTGATGTATAAATTTGGGACGGCTTTTCACTTCGGGATGCACGATAGGCGGAAAGATCCCCCGTGCATCCGGCGCCGTCAATAAAGAATAAATCACTTAAAGAAATTGGATTTATGATCTTTGAATCAATCTGGCGACCCAGATGGGACTTCTTCTCTGTCGGACCGCAGGACCCGCTGGGAACAGGACTCCCTAGGGTACCCCCGGGATTTCCCGGAGGGACTCCTCGACTCAACGGATCACTGCGGAGGCAGACACGGACCCCATCATTGTAAGTGATTATATTCTTTATTTTGGTTTATTTGGTTGACCGGTCAATTGGGGTCGTCTGTAAGTCGGAAAGTAAAAGTTTTCTGCAGGACGGCATTTGGTTTTTTGGAAAGCACTCAGTTGCTGTTGGGAAACAAATAACCTTTGCATGCGAGGTTAGTGTTACGTTGTGTTTAAATGTGGAACTTGACCTTGGCTATTGTCTTTGGGATTTTGATTGTACACTTTATAACGTTACTAGGATCTTGGTGTTATTGTGGAAAGCTGCCGGCTTGTATTGTGTAACAAGAAACATTCTGAACTGTAACATGGGGGGGCAGCAGAGTAGTGGGATTCCAAAGAAAAGCCCGTTGGGATGTATCTTGAGTCATTGGAAAAATATAGGGGGATCCCCCGGTGGAACTGAAAATAAGAAAACGTTGATAAAATATTGTAATCAATGGTGGCCACTTTATAAGTTGGATTGTGAGGGAAATGGCCACTGAATGGAACCTTAAATTATAATACTTTACTACAGTTAATGTTGTTTCTAAGGAGAGAGGGAAAGTGGGATGAGGTGTCATACGCAGATATGTTTTTCACTTTGAGAAACCACCCGGAATGGCAGAAGGAGTGTGGAATTAACTTAGCCCCACAGGATCCTTTGATCCTGGCAATAGAAAAGGATATGAAGAAGGAAGGGGCAGGAAAAATGAAAAGATGTTGTTCGGCGTGCAGTATCGGGCAGAGATGTTTGAAATTGAATGAGTCAGAGGAGAGAATGGAGGATTATGTCCTCCCGCCCCAGATAATAGAACAAGGCGTGGGGGCGAGACCAGGAAACGGCAGAATAGATAAGAAAAATGAGAGTTGGGGGAATGGAGACTTTACCCCGATCACGGCTCAAACCCGAAGTAAGGTCGGGCCCGTTATTCAAGCCCCGTTACGACAGGCTATGGGGGCTAACGGACCAGCTCGGATAAAAGTACCTTTCACAACTGCCGAGTTAGATTCACGGAAGGAAGCTGTGAAAGGATACCGGGATGATCCAGAATCAGTGGCCCGGAGGTTTGAGCTGATTGGAAAGAATTTAGATCCCGATTGGAAAGATATAGAGATAATGCTGGCAGCATTATCGGAAACTGGAAAAGCAACTGGTAATTAAGAATGCACAAACTCAAGTACAGACCCAGGTAACGTCAGTTTTACCTGGAACTGTGGAGGTATATGTGCCCAGAGTGGACCCAAACTGGGACTATAATGATGAGGGTGATTATAGGTTATTAAAAAGATATCAGGAATGGATTAGGATCGCCTTGGAAAGTGCGATACCAAAGTCTGTAAACTGGTCTAGGTTATATACCATAAAACAGGGGCAAACTGAGACCCCGTCAGAATTTCTCGATCGGCTAAGGACAGCAATGCAAAAATTTACAACGATAGACCCCTCTTCTGAGGAAGGTAAAGTCCAGCTAGTATCATTGTTCTTGGGTCAGTCTGCGGACGATATAAGGCGGAAGCTTCAGAAAATGAAAGAGCCGGATGTGAGAGATTTAGAAAGGCTGGTGGAAGAGGCATGGAGGGTATTTAGGAATCGAGAAGGGAATGAGAAACAAAGGCTGGGTAGGGCTATTGCTGCGGCAACTGTTGCGGCCTTACAGAGGCAAGAAGAACCTTTTCGGGGAAAAGGAAGAGGGAATGGGATAAGGGGAAGGTCAGTAAAGCCTCCCCTGAGACCGAATCAGTGTGCATATTGTAGGGAAGTGGGTCATTGGAAAAGGGAATGTCGGAAACAATGGGAGAAGAACAGGTTGATGGTAGCTAGTGTATCTCCCGACCAATGAAGTGGACCGGGGGATTCTACCCTAGCAGATCCGCTGGTTAAAATTAAGCTAGGGAAATCAGGACAGGAAGTGGAGTTTTTAATTGACACAGGAGCGACTTATTCTGTGTTAAACCAGAAATTGATACCAGAGGATGAGGATTTTGTGACGGTGATAGGAGCTACAGGCCAGCACGAGAAAGCCTTTTTCCTAAGGCCTTTAAAATATAAGTTAGGGAAACAGATGGGAATACATAGGTTTTTATATTTACCAGGATCCCCGAAGTCTTTGCTGGGGCGAGATTTACTAGAACAATTAGAAGCGGAAATTGTCTTTGAAAAAGGGAAGGTGGGGTTAAAGGTGAGAGAAGAAAAGCTGATAACCGTGCTAAGCTTAACGCTGATACAAGCAGACCCCATCGGTAAAGTACCTTCGGAGATTTTAGACCAAGTTTACCCAGGAGTCTGGGCTACTGACATCCCTGGGCGAGCCAAAAATGCAGCCCCGATAGTGGTGAGATTAAAGCCAGGGGAAAGGCCAGTTAAGATTAAGCAATATCCCCTAAGATTAGAAGACAGGAAAGGAATTAAGGGGATAGTGGATAAGTTTTTAAAACATGGACTGCTGGTTGAGTGTGAATCTGAAATATAATACTCCTATACTACCAATTAAGAAGCCAGATGGGAAGAACTATAGATTAGTGCAGGATTTAAGAGCTATAAATAAGATCACTGAAGATATACACCCTGTGGTAGCCAACCCGTACACATTACTGACTAAATTAAAAGATAATTTAGTTTGGTTTACCGTACTGGATTTAAAAGATGCCTTCTTCTGCCTGACTTTAGCCCCAGAAAGTCAGAAGCTTTTTGCTTTTGAATGGGAAAATCCAGACTCAGGACGAAAGGCTCAATTGACCTGGACCGTATTGCCGCAGGGATTCAAAAACAGCCCCACGATTTTTGGGAATCAACTAGCAAAAGAGCTTGAGGTTTGGGAGGCCCCAAACACCGAAGGAGTTCTGCTGCAATACGTTGATGACCTTTTGATAGCCACTGAGAATAGGAGCAGCTGCATGCAATGGACGATAAGTCTCCTTAATTTTCTGGGTTTGAATGGGTATCGAGTCTCTCAACAGAAGGCTCAGCTGATTCAGTCACGTGTAACTTACTTGGGGTTTGAGATTTCAGGGGGACAAAGGGAGTTAGGAACAGAACGGAAAGAAACTATCTGCCGTACCCCAGAACCACAGACCATTAAGGAATTACAAACTTTTCTAGGGATGACAGGTTGGTGCCGTCTATGGATTAATAATTATGGACTAATTGTAAAACCCCTATATGACCTCATCAAGAATAACCAATCGAAATTGGTCTGGACGGGGGAAGCACGGGCTGCCTTTAAGAAGCTTAAATTGGAGTTAATGCGAGCACCAGCTTTGGGTCTACCGGACTTGTCTAAACCCTTTTGGTTGTACTCCTATGAGAGACAAGGGATGGCTCTGGGGGTGCTGGCACAGAAGCTGGGCCCCTACAGGAGAGCTGTGGCCTACTTCTCTAAACAACTGGATGAAGTAAGTAAAGGTTGGCCGGGTTGCCTTCGAGCGGTGGCCGCTGTCATCATGAATATACAGGAGGCTCGGAAGTTCACTATGGGACAGAAGATAACCGTGCTGGTATCACACACTGTCTCGGCAGTCTTGGAGCAGAAAGGGGCACACTGGTTATCCCCTCAAAGATTTTTAAAATACCAAGCAATACTGGTGGAGCAAGATGACGTAGAAAGTGTGGTTACTAACATTGTGAACCCAGCTTCTTTCCTTAGTAACGCTCCTGACGAGCCAGTGGTCCACGATTGTATCGAAACTATGGAAACTGTGTATTCTAGCCGACCAGATCTCAAGGAGGAGCCCTTGGAAGACGCGGACGAATCATGGTATACTGATGGAAGCAGCTTTGTGAAACAAGGACAACGCAAAGCAGGGTATGCGGTGACGACCACTCAACAGGTAATTGAGTCGAAACCATTACCCCTTGGGACGTCTGCTCAGAAAGCAGAAATAATTGCCCTTACGCGGGCATTGGAACTAGCAGCAGGAAAGAAAGTAAATATCTGGACAGACTCTAAGTATGCATTTGGTGTGGTGCATGCACATGGGGCTATCTGGAAGGAACGAGGATTATTAACGGCCCAAGGAAAACAAATAAAATATGCTGAGGAGATTTTGAAGTTGTTGGAAGCGGTAAAGCACCCAGAGAAGGTGGCTGTTATACATTGCCGGGGACACCAAAAAGGAACCGCTGACTTCGAGGTAGGGAACCGATTGGCTGACCAAGAAGCAAAAAGGGTGGCCGGATTGGCTGAGGCAGAAGCGCTCACTTTAATACCAGACGGTAAAATACAAACTTTAGGTGAAGGACAGGAACCTAGGTACACACGGGAAGATCAAAAGTTAATTGGGGACCTGGGAGGAAAAGCAAGGAGTGATGGATGGGTATACCTGAAAGATAATAGGGTTGTACTACCCTCTAATTTAATATGGCCTATGGTCATGGCAGAACATAATAAGACTCATTGGGGAGCAGACACCTTATATAAAAATCTGAGTCGAGTCTTGGTGGGAAGAAATCTGTATACTACGGTAAAACAAGTAACCCAGCAATGCAGTATTTGTTTGCATCATAACCCTAATACAGAAAATAGGGTAAAGTTCGGAATAATCAGTAAAGGAAACTATCCAGGACAACAATGGCAGATAGATTTTTCAGAACTGCCAAGAAAAGGGGGGTATCGATACTTGTTGGTTTTGACAGATACTTTTTCCGGGTGGCCGGAGGCTTTTCCCTGTCGAACCAACAAGGCAAGAGAAGTGGTTAAGGTTTTACTGAATGAGATAATACCGCGTTTCGGAATTCCGGCAGCAATGTCCTCAGATAGAGGCTCTCATTTTTGTGCGCAAATAGTTCAAGAAGTAAGTAAGGTCTTAGGGGTAGACTGGCAACTCCATACCCCTTACAGACCACAGGCAAGCGGACAAGTGGAAAAGATGAATCATCTAATCAAACAACAAATAGCCAAAATAGGGCAAGAGACTAATTTATCATGGCCTCAGTCTCTCCCTTTGGCTTTACTTAGAATTAGAGTAAAACCACGGACAAAGGAAAATCTAAGCCCTTTTGAAATATTATACGGAAGACCCTATCAGTTTTTGTTCAGCGGGGAGGACCTGACGCAACTGGGGTCGGGATACTTGTATAATTATTTAATAGGACTCCAAAAACAGTTGGATCAAATATCTAAAGTTGTCTCAGGAACCAGGGCTAGAGGGCTGGACCAACCAATCCACCCCTTTAAACCTGGGGATTATGTGTATGTAAAAGCATTTGCAGGTCGCCCTTTGGAAGAAAAGTGGACGGGACCATACCAGGTGCTGCTGACAACACATACCGCCATCAAGATTAAGGAGCAAACGGCCTGGATCCATTATTCGAGAGTGAAGAAAGCTCCAAAAGCCCCCTGGAAAGTAACGCTGGGTGACGGTGAACTGAAACTAAAGTTCAGTCAAGCGAAATGAAGACACTATGGTCAGGAGTATTTAGTAATGTAGTTAGCAGAAATTTAGTTAACAGAATTGTTTTATTTCTGTGGCTTATAGTTGTAATTGTGATTCAAGAATTGGAAGGTGCTTCTATGATGATAGAGAATGGTGGGTGGCCTTGGTCTGAAGCCGTAACCACAGAGGATAAGAGCATTAATGGAAAGTTAGCTGTTGTGGTTATTTGGCGAACAAATGGTGATCATTTACATGCATTATCAGAATGGCGAAATTTAGGGGAAGGGTGGATACACCAAAGAACTGTAGGGGACGAAATTGAAATAGGGTGCCGTATGATTAATGGAACAGCCCACGAGAAAGCAACGGGGATTTTAGTAAAACCGACTTCCAAAAGTGGCCAACAAGAAGGTTGTATCCGCCCAGGTAAATTAGATTGTTGGTATAATTTTATATTAACACAGACTGTAGCAGTTAACTGTTTTTGGACTAATAATGGTCAAAAGCTCGAGATCAAGGAAGGCGAGAGCCTCATGATAAATTTTACAATATATGCTATACTTCCTACAACAGTGAGACCCCCTATTGCACTTCCTTCCCCTACAACCTATGCCCAAGCCCCAGTCAAGCTGGAACCCAAAATTTATGAAACAGGCCCATATGTAGTAAGGAACACAGGCCAACAACAATTGTTATTTAATCCAGAATGGTCTCTCAAGCGTGTTGAATTGCTAATACAAATTAACATCTCAGCAGTTCAACCAGCCTGTTCTCCTTTCCTAAAGACATCATTAGAAGGCTGGACAATATGGTCACAAAAGCAAGTACACCTCAGGGGCAGAACACAAAGAGACTTAACTGGAATGCTAGGAACAGGATTAGGAGTTTTAAATGGAATTGATTCAGAAATACTAATGAATAAGCTAGCCACAGCAACAAGCGATTTGACAAAACTAAAACAGCCCCTGCAATCATCCTTACTGGCATTGGGAACTAGCCAATGGCAAGTTTCAAAGGTGTTACCAATATGGGAAAAGGCTGAAGACCAGGACCACAGACTAATAATAGATGCACTTAGTATGGCGCAAGATAATGTATCTTTAGCTCTTAGTTGTATACAGGTACAGTTATGGATGCAGGCAACGGCTGCCTTGATCATTAGGGAAGGAAGTGAAGGCATTTTTCCGGCTGAAGTCCGAAAGATTGTTTGGGACAATGCCAATGATTTTGAAAAGAAGTTCCAATCTTGGTGGACTCTGGTAAATTTTACCTATGATCCCATTATTAACATGGCTACTGCCTTTGTGCTTACTATACGTAATGCTACAGTTTATGTTATCCACCCCATTGTTGCACTAGGGTTAAATCATGAGGAAACAGTGCTCTATCCTTCGGAGCATAGAACCTGGGCCCGGATGAAGAACGGGAAATGGCAGTCTGTGAATCTAGAATCATGTGTTACCCGGGAACAACAAGGATTTATTTGTGAGAGCAACACAATTGATGCTCAGGATGTCTGTCTTGACACTGAGCAAGGTGTTTGCCACTTTGAAATTCATCCAAATACTAGTCAAAAGACTGTGCTTGTATATATTGGTCAAGGCTGTGTGTGTTTAAGGACTGCTTGTGCTTTTGTAGAAGTAGATGAGGAAAACATAACTCTACCTAGCAAAAATCACTCTAACTTTTGTATTTGTAACTTTGTTAGAATCATCGGGTGTGATTTTTTATATTCAGCACCAGTGGTATCCCACCAGTTGATCAAGTCCAACAACACAATGTATCACAAGTTATTACCCACACCTATTGGGATGAACCTCACGCTAGTGAAGCAATTACTTAAACACCAAGACCTGATCAAAATTTTAAAAGGCATTCAGGAAGATGGAGAGAAGACTTTAATCACTGTCCACCATGATACAAAAGAAATAAACAGAGTTTTGCAAAGAGTAAAACAAGACACAGATCATAGCTGGTGGGACAAACTCTTTGGATGGTCGCCAACTGCAACTGGGATTTTGAACACATTGTGTCACCCAATTATTGTTCTATTGATGTTAGTTGGTATAAGTTTAATATTATCTTTTGTAATACTTGTTTGGAATTGGAAATTGTTACAACGAATGGCAATATTAGCTTCCCTGACGAGAGTACATGGCAAGGTATTGAGGGATACATATCGTAGAGGCTGGGAAGAAGAATTTTTGTATTCGGAAAGGTCTCTACCGACATAGAGGAAATATAGAAACAAACAAAGGTTCTGTATAAGATTAGTAAGGATAACATTTCATGGGGCTTTGAGGAAATATGGAATAAGCTAACCTCATGGTTACCCAATTTTCAATAGTTAGAACAAGTTTTTACTGATCTGGTTATGTTATTGGCAGTAGGAATATTTGTATGTATGTTACTGCGATACTGCTAATGATAAGGGCATGCAATGCAAAAGAATTTGCATGGGGAAAAGAAAAGGGGGGATTGATTAGGGAAGCTGAGGCGATTCCAGATAAGAAAGGGTTAAGAATGAAACTATTAAAGGAGAACAGAACATTAGGTGTAGGGCAGGAAACAGATGTACGGACAATGTATCTCGAAATAGGACATATACGGGCAATATATCTCGAACAAGACATTGGAATCCAAGATAAGAAAATAATGAGCAGAAGATTCGAAGAAAAAACAGTCCTTGCGGTTAGGAAGAAAGCTAAATCAGCAGAATCCTGACCAAGGGTGAAAAGTACACTGTGAGGAAGACTTATGGCCTTCCTCTCTGAGACCACCGACCACAGCTCGACGACCCCTGCCCAAGACCACTGAGAGGATCTGCGCAGGCGCAGGACACAAAAAACTGATTAGCATGAGAAGCGAGAGTAGACGGGGTTAGATAATGAATATGTATAGGCATTAATAAAATATTAATCACTGTGATGTATAAATTTGGGACGGCTTTTCACTTCGGGATGCACGATAGGCGGAAAGATCCCCCGTGCATCCGGCGCCGTCAATAAAGAATAAATCACTTAAAGAAATTGGATTTATGATCTTTGAATCACCGGCGCATCCAGCGCTGCTTGCTTGCCTCTATTCGTTTAATAAATTGTAAACTTTGATTGTAATCCTATTTGGATTTATAACAGCCATTTATAACACTTTCTATATTTGTATTTTATTTAAGGCTGTCTTGCCCCCCTCCCCCCCCAGCCTCGCTGCTCGCCAATAAAGCTGGCGCAGGGGCTAAAGGATTTGAAGGGCCTGCTTGTACACCTAAGGGATTTGAGGGCCTGCTTGTACACCTTTGGGGACTGCCTCTTTTGGGGGGGGGGGTGGTGTTAGGAGCTGCTTGTATACTTTTTTAGGCATTCCTCTGAGAGGGGGTTGGGAGCTTCGTGTATACTGGGGGGGGAGGGCCTCCCTCGAGGTGGAAGGGGAGGGGTTGGAGCGTTTCTACACTGTAGGGGCCTGCCTGTACACTTTTGGGGCCTGCCTTGGAGGGGTTGGGAACTGCTTGTACACCTTTGGGGCCTGCGTCTGCGCGGGGCGGGGGGGGTTGGGGAGTTGGAGCTGGTTTTAACCTTTCGGGCTTGCATCTGGAGGGGGTTGGGGCCTGCCTTTGGGGGGCTGGTTGTGAGCTGCTTGTATACTGTAGGGGCCTGCTTGTACACCTTTGGGGCCTGCGTCTGGGGGGGGTGGGAGCTGCTTGTACACTGTTAGGGCCTGCCTTGGGGGAGGGGTTGGGGCATGTGCCTTGGGGGCATGGGGTTGGGAGCTGCTTCTACGCTGTAGGGGTCTGGGTCTTGGGGGGTTGGGGCTGTTTGTACACCTTTGGGGCGTGCCTCTGGGGAGGATGGGGAGTTGCTTGTACACCTTTGGGGCCTGTGTCTGGGGGGGGGTTGGGGCCTGTGCCGGGGGGGTTGGGAGCTGCTTGTACGCTCTAGGGTCCTCTGGCAGGCTTTGGGGCCTCCCTTTGAGGGGGGCAGTTGGGAGCTGGTTGTACACCTTTGGGGCCTGAGTCTGGGGTGTGGGGGCTGGGGCTGAGGCCTGGGGCCTGGGGCATGCATCTGGGTGGTGGTGGTGGGGGGTCCAGTTCATGGGGGGGGTGGGTTGGGAGCTGCTTGTGGACAGTTGGGGTCTGCATCCGGGTGTGGCTGGGGCCTGCTTGTAGACTTCTGCAGCCTGTGTCTGGTGTTTGGGGGCTTTTCTGTAGTGTTTGGGGATTGCATTTTGGCTTTGGGATGTGTCTAGAGCTTCTGGGGCCTAGCTGTAGTGCTTGGGGCCTGCGTCTGGGGCTTTTCTGTAGCATTTTGGTAGCGTGTTTGTGATTTGGGGTCTGTATCCAGGGTTTTGCCTTTTTTGTAGTTTTCAGCTTTGTGTCTGTTTCTTTGTTGGTTGCCTGGGGTTTGGGGTTTGGATCATTAGTCAGTGTCATTAGCATCGGGGGGTTGATATGAAGGGTTAGGGTTGTGGTTAGAGTTGTTAGGGTTAAAGAGAATAAGGATTTTAGGGTAAGGGGATCAAGGTTGTGGGAATAAAAATGTTTTTGCACAGAGTTACATCGTTTAGAGGGAAGGAAGGTGGTATTGATATATGCTTGCAGTGATAAGAAAGCTTAACAGACAACCTTGTAAAATGCAGACAACCAGAATCCTTAGAGCAATTGGGTGGAAATCACGGTGTAAGAAACATTACCACCTCAAAGAGGAAAACAGTCAAGAAAAAAATAAAATTGACTAGTAACAGGCCAGCAGCTGTGTATTTTCTGTGAAGCACTGGATAGATTGTGAACATGGATTACCCAGTCAATGGGGAAACTGGGGAGGGTCCTGGTCACCGAGAGGAAAAAAAAAATTATATAAACTGTGTTATGGAACTAGTAGGTGGCTTGTGGGACGCCTGCCATTGCAATCGTGAATAAAAATGCTACCTCACTGAGATACTTGCCTGAGCCTATGGTATTGGTTACAGAGTGTTTCTAATAAGGTGTTAGGGTTTTAAGGTTTCAGGGCTAAGGCACTAGGGTTGGGTTTCAGGGTTAGGGTTTCCAGGGTTTAGGGTTAGGATTTTAAGGTTGTTAGGGTTGGAGTTATAAGGGTTAGGGTTTGGGGGTTAGTGTGTTAAGGTTTTAAAGTATTTTGTGGTTTTAGTGTTGATAGGGTTTTTAGGGTTAGGGTCTTAGGGTTTTAGTTATGGTCAGGTATTTAGGGTTAGGGTTTTAAGGTCTTATTTTTTTTTTTTAAGGTTAGGGTCTCCAGCGTTAGGGCTTTGAGAATCTTTACGTTTTGGGTTAGGGTTTAGAGGGTCTTAATTTTTAGGGTTAGGGCTTTTAGGCGTAGGTCTAGTGTGGTAAATTTTATCGGGTTAGGACTGTAAGGGTTTTTAGGGTTAGGGTTTCTAGGGTTTTTTGGGGTAGGGGTTAGGGTTAGATCCGTGGGAGCCGTAGTGTTAGGGGTCAGGGTTCTTAGGGCTAAGGCCCAATATTAGGGTGGAAGGCCAAACTAAGGGGGGAGCCCCCCCCAAAATTGAAGGGTCGAAGCCCCAATTTAGGGGAAGAAACGTCAAAATTGTGGGGTCCCCCAAAATTGGGCGGAAGAGCTCTTAATATTGGGGGAAACCCAAAAAAGGAGGGTGGGGGACTCTAAAATTGGGGGGACCCCCCAAATTGGTTGTGTCCCCCCCCAAATTGGTTGTGTCCCCCCCAAAATTGGTTGTGTCCCCCCCAATTAGGGGAGGAACCCCCAAAATTGGGTGGGCGAACCCCCATATTGGGGGGGCAGAACACTTAAACGGAAGTGTGAAATTCCAGAATTGAATGTGGACCCCCCAGAACAGTCTTCAGGGGTTTAGTGTGGTAAATTTTATCGGGTTAGGGCTGTAAGGGTTTTTAGGGTTAGGGTTTCTAGGGTTTGTTGGGGTAGGGGTTAGGGTTAGATCCGTGGTTGCCATAGCGTTAGGGGTCAAGGTTCTTAGGGGTTAGGCCTAATATTAGGGCGGAAGGCCAAAATAAGAGGGTGGGAGCCCCCCCCAAAATTGAAGGGTTGAAGCCCCAAGTTAGGGGAAGGAACGTCAAAATTGTGGGGTCCCCCAAAATTGGGCGGAAGAACTTTTAATATTAGGGGGGAACCCAAAAAAGGAGGGTGGGGGACTCTACAATCGGTTGTGTCCCCCCCAAATTAGGGGAGGAACCCCCAAAATTGGGTGGGCGAACCCCCATATTGGGGGGGAAGAAGACTTAAATGGAAGTGTGAAATTCCAGAATTGAATGTGGACCCCCCCCAGACCTGGGGAGGAATCCCCAAACTTGGGGGGGACCCCCAAAATTGGGGTTAAAGCCCCAGATCCCGGGGAGCTAAGCCCCAAATTAAGGGAAGGAACCTCAAACATGTGGTGAGAACCCCAACATTGGGGGAAAGAACCTTAATATTAGGGTGGCAGGCCAAGAAAGGATGGTGGGGGCCTCCAAAATTGTGGGGGGCTTGGAACTGGGGGGAATCCCCAAAATGGAGGGTGAACCCCAAAAGGGGGGGGGGCGAAGCAGCAAATTAGGGGAAGGAACCCCAAAATTGCGGGGAAGAACTCTGAAATGGAGAGCTGAAAACCCGAAATTGAGGGGAAACCCCCCAAAACGGCGGGAAAACCCTCCATAAACACGAAACCGGTAATGTAACAGAGCAAAAAATGGCGTCCTACGGCACGCTGCGAGGCTCAATTTTCTGGGGAGTGCTGGGAAATGTAGTTCTTGGCCACCGGGTTTCCGGGAGTCCATATTGTTTTCCCAGAGCATGCCGGGAGATGTAGTTCTCGGACACTGGGCTTCCGGGAGGCCATGTTGGTTTCCCATCTTTGCTAGACTCCGGGTGCTCTGGCTTCACAGAGAAACCCCCAAACTGAAAAATGTACCTGCTAATATATTGGGCTCTAAATGTAGCCCTGGGTTAATTGAATAACAATCCCTGGGTAAGACTGAAGTGCAGGAGGGGTTGGCTACGGTTTTAAGAGCCGGTTTGCAGAAAAGGGATTTCCCGTTAAGAAATGGCATATACTGATTGTTCTCTTCCTTGCTCTGCCAAGACCTGAAGCACATCTTGGAAGCCAGGCAGAATCCGTGGAGCCAATGGAGTTCTCAAGCTCGACTTCAGCTTCTTCCCAGCTAGAAGACGCAAGGACACGCCGGCTGAGTTCCACAGGCAACGCGCCCGTATCTGTAGACAAGGATTTAGAGATGCTACTTTGGGAACTCTCAGACGGCATACTGGAAGCCGAGCTCGACTTGGACCCAGGGAAGGATGAGGATGACCTCCTCCTTGAGCTTTCCAAGATGATTGATGATTGAACTGCATAGTCCTATGGTATATTGAAAAAAAAAAAAAAAAAAAAAGAAAAGAAAACAACTCTTCTTCTTGTTGGATACCCTGAGGTGATCCTTTTTCTAACTGAGGCTTTGCAATGAGACTTAAAGCACAGTTGGAACTGGTAGAAATTGGCAGGATCTGCACTCAGTTGTCCTAAGTTTTCCTGCTGGTCAGAGTTAAGGTCTTGTGCATGGTTCCGTAACTATAGGTGGCTACCTTTGATATCAAGAGGACAAAGCACTTGTTTCTTTTGGCACAGAAAGATGTCCATCGGCACGCTGTGGTGGCTGTGAATTGACGTAGTGATGGAGCGATGCTCTGAAGGCTTAAACGGAAATCTTCTTCCTTCCGCCCCCCCTTGGCACAGCTCGATGTTGGGCACATTGTGAAGCCTGGGTGTTCTGATTTCTCGGACAGTTGATACCCAAATCCCGGAGTTACTATGTCAACTCTTGACTTTTATTTGTGTATGCCATTGTTTTGACTGTAATCTTTTCAGATGATGAAGCTGTAGGGGCGGGAGGGAGCAAAATAATTATTCTAGCGTTGTGGACCAAACATGCTGCCAGGAGTGGTGGTGGTGGGGTCAGCCCACCCGGCCTTACTTTCAATTATCAGGGATGATAAAATGGTGTGAAAAGCAGCAGCTCTGCGATATGGCTACGCTACCCCCACTCCCTTCTCTTGTGCTGTACCAAAGTTCCCCCAAGCTTTGGTTGGTGCTTTTTGCTGGTGACAGTAGGACTCCAGGGCGAGTAGTCAGGACTCTCCTGCAGTAACTGGGTCAATTAAGGGTTGGTTTAAGTGCCTCCTGGTTTTTAAAATTGCTCCCCTGAGCTGCTGGCTCTGCTGCCTGCTACAGCAAATGTTCGGGTGCCATCAGCGTCGCACTTGGGCGTGGGCACTGACCCTGCGGAGGAGAGCTGAGACTCGCGTGTATTGTGTACCCTGCCGCCAGTGATCGTTTTCCCCTAGCAGATCTATTTTGAATCATTTCCCTAAATTTTAGAGGAACTTTAGGCTCTTTGTGCTATGATTTGTGAAGCTGTAGGGGCCCTCAGGCATTTGCTGCTGGCAGAGGAAAACCGCTTGTCGAATTTGTTGTAAATACTTTCTGTTTGGACAACAACGCCTGTGTGTGTGTGTGTGTGTGTGTGTGTGTGTGTACGTGCGTGCTTTGACGACCCCCTGCGACGCCCCAGCTCCGCGAGGGAAGCTTTGAAGCGGCTCTGGGAAAACCTCTGCGGAAGAAACCGCTGCTAGTGACTTGCGGAAAAGGGACTCCACAATCAGTGAGATTGTAAAGTAGGTATGTTTATTCAGCGCTGGGCAGCACGGGAGGTCGTGGGCATGAAGATTGATGACTCTTCCTCGTCACCGCTAGTTGACCTCTTGTCTTTGCACAGACTCAGTTGCTCCTTGGCTCTTGTCCATCTGCAGGACCAGTTTCTCCCAGTTTCTTAAGACAGGCTCACTCTCTTATTAGGAGACTGACCTTGGTAAGGGGCCCAAGGCTTCTTGCTTTAGTTAATTGGCACAATGCACCATAGTTAGCAAAGACGCTAAGTAGCATCCTAGTTTAACGCTGTCAGCGCTCTATCTCTACTTGATAAGATTCTCCTAACTCCCTCTCTCACTGGAGCCCACGCAGCCCTCCGTCCTGCCGAAGGACTTCACGGGGACTTCTGCCGGCTCCGGGTGCCCGCACACAGACAGAAATGGCTTTGAGAGAAAACAATCAGGAGGAGGAGAGCTCAGAGACTGCGGCCGGCTTCGGCCACCTTCCCCTCGCTTTCCCTCTCCGTGTTCAAACCGAGCACTGTTCTGCCGTCAACCTTCGCTGCCTCTGCCCGCGGCGCTGGGCTTTCGCGTGTGCCATTGCTCCTCTACATATTTTATCCTTCCTTTTGTAAGGAATGGTCCAGCAATTCGTGTCACTAAGGGATTTGAAGGGTTAACATCGAGGCCCGGGTCTAGGTGATAAAAGAACAAAGGGGTTTTTAGGGAAAAGTGCTGACTACTGCAGGGGATGTTGCTAGAGTTTCTGAAATCCGGCGCAGAGGCTCCCAAACGAGGAGGAAGGGGGAGCTGAAGGACAATTGAAGGACAAAAGCCTGGGAGGAAGACAACCAGCATTCAGCCCGAGCAAGCCCCGAGAGACCACCAGAGACTGGTACGCAGGCGCCCCTGGGAGGGGTTTCGGATTCCGGAAACCAATTCTAATAACCCTGCCTCTTCTCGAAGTAGTAATGAATATGTATTAGCCTGGGAGCATCAAAACCAGCCGCCTTACGTAACAGGTGTGCGTCCTGGGGGAGCAGAGACTCCCGGCGCATCCAGCGCTGCTTGCTTGCCTCTATTCGTTTAATAAATTGTAAACTTTGATTGTAATCCTATTTGGATTTATAACAGCCATTTATAACACTTTCTATATTTGTATTTTATTTAAGGCTGTCTTGCCCCCCTCCCCCCCCAGCCTCGCTGCTCGCCAATAAAGCTGGCGCAGGGGCTAAGGGATTTGAAGGGCCTGCTTGTACACCTAAGGGATTTGAGGGCCTGCTTGTACACCTTTGGGGACTGCCTCTTTTGGGGGGGGGGGGTGGGGGGGTGTTAGGAGCTGCTTGTATACTTTTTTAGGCATTCCTCTGAGAGGGGGTTGGGAGCTTCGTGTATACTGGGGGGGGAGGGCCTCCCTCGAGGTGGAAGGGGAGGGGTTGGAGCGTTTCTACACTGTAGGGGCCTGCCTGTACACTTTTGGGGCCTGCCTTGGAGGGGTTGGGAACTGCTTGTACACCTTTGGGGCCTGCGTCTGCGCGGGGCAGGGGGCTTGGGGGGTTGGAGCTGGTTTTAACCTTTCGGGCTTGCATCTGGAGGGGGTTGGGGCCTGCCTTTGGGGGGGTGGTTGTGAGCTGCTTGTATACTGTAGGGGCCTGCTTGTACACCTTTGGGGCCTGCGTCTGGGGGGGGGTGGGAGCTGCTTGTACACTGTTAGGGCCTGCCTTGGGGGAGGGGTTGGGGCATGTGCCTTGGGGGCATGGGGTTGGGAGCTGCTTCTACGCTGTAGGGGTCTGGGTCTTGGGGGGTTGGGGCTGTTTGTACACCTTTGGGGCGTGCCTCTGGGGAGGATGGGGAGTTGCTTGTACACCTTTGGGGCCTGTGTCTGGGGGGGGGGGTTGGGGCCTGTGCCGGGGGGGTTGGGAGCTGCTTGTACGCTCTAGGGTCCTCTGGCAGGCTTTGGGGCCTCCCTTTGAGGGGGGCAGTTGGGAGCTGGTTGTACACCTTTGGGGCCTGAGTCTGGGGTGTGGGGGCTGGGGCTGAGGCCTGGGGCCTGGGGCATGCATCTGGGTGGTGGTGGTGGGGGGTCCAGTTCATGGGGGGGGTGGGTTGGGAGCTGCTTGTGGACAGTTGGGGTCTGCATCCGGGTGTGGCTGGGGCCTGCTTGTAGACTTCTGCAGCCTGTGTCTGGTGTTTGGGGGCTTTTCTGTAGTGTTTGGGGATTGCATTTTGGCTTTGGGATGTGTCTAGAGCTTCTGGGGCCTAGCTGTAGTGCTTGGGGCCTGCGTCTGGGGCTTTTCTGTAGCATTTTGGTAGCGTGTTTGTGATTTGGGGTCTGTATCCAGGGTTTTGCCTTTTTTGTAGTTTTCAGCTTTGTGTCTGTTTCTTTGTTGGTTGCCTGGGGTTTGGGGTTTGGATCATTAGTCAGTGTCATTAGCGTCGGGGGGTTGATATGAAGGGTTAGGGTTGTGGTTAGAGTTGTTAGGGTTAAAGAGAATAAGGATTTTAGGGTAAGGGGATCAAGGTTGTGGGAATAAAAATGTTTTTGCACAGAGTTACATCGTTTAGAGGGAAGGAAGGTGGTATTGATATATGCTTGCAGTGATAAGAAAGCTTAACAGACAACCTTGTAAAATGCAGACAACCAGAATCCTTAGAGCAATTGGGTGGAAATCACGGTGTAAGAAACATTACCACCTCAAAGAGGAAAACAGTCAAGAAAAAAATAAAATTGACTAGTAACAGGCCAGCAGCTGTGTATTTTCTGTGAAGCACTGGATAGATTGTGAACATGGATTACCCAGTCAATGGGGAAACTGGGGAGGGTCCTGGTCACCGAGAGGAAAAAAAAAATTATATAAACTGTGTTATGGAACTAGTAGGTGGCTTGTGGGACGCCTGCCATTGCAATCGTGAATAAAAATGCTACCTCACTGAGATACTTGCCTGAGCCTATGGTATTGGTTACAGAGTGTTTCTAATAAGGTGTTAGGGTTTTAAGGTTTCAGGGCTAAGGCACTAGGGTTGGGTTTCAGGGTTAGGGTTTCCAGGGTTTAGGGTTAGGATTTTAAGGTTGTTAGGGTTGGAGTTATAAGGGTTAGGGTTTGGGGGTTAGTGTGTTAAGGTTTTAAAGTATTTTGTGGTTTTAGTGTTGATAGGGTTTTTAGGGTTAGGGTCTTAGGGTTTTAGTTATGGTCAGGTATTTAGGGTTAGGGTTTTAAGGTCTTATTTTTTTTTTTTTAAGGTTAGGGTCTCCAGCGTTAGGGCTTTGAGAATCTTTACGTTTTGGGTTAGGGTTTAGAGGGTCTTAATTTTTAGGGTTAGGGCTTTTAGGCGTAGGTCTAGTGTGGTAAATTTTATCGGGTTAGGACTGTAAGGGTTTTTAGGGTTAGGGTTTCTAGGGTTTTTTGGGGTAGGGGTTAGGGTTAGATCCGTGGGAGCCGTAGTGTTAGGGGTCAGGGTTCTTAGGGCTAAGGCCCAATATTAGGGTGGAAGGCCAAACTAAGGGGGGAGCCCCCCCCAAAATTGAAGGGTCGAAGCCCCAATTTAGGGGAAGAAACGTCAAAATTGTGGGGTCCCCCAAAATTGGGCGGAAGAGCTCTTAATATTGGGGGAAACCCAAAAAAGGAGGGTGGGGGACTCTAAAATTGGGGGGACCCCCCCAAATTGGTTGTGTCCCCCCCCAAATTGGTTGTGTCCCCCCCAAAATTGGTTGTGTCCCCCCCAATTAGGGGAGGAACCCCCAAAATTGGGTGGGCGAACCCCCATATTGGGGGGGCAGAACACTTAAACGGAAGTGTGAAATTCCAGAATTGAATGTGGACCCCCCAGAACAGTCTTCAGGGGTTTAGTGTGGTAAATTTTATCGGGTTAGGGCTGTAAGGGTTTTTAGGGTTAGGGTTTCTAGGGTTTGTTGGGGTAGGGGTTAGGGTTAGATCCGTGGTTGCCATAGCGTTAGGGGTCAAGGTTCTTAGGGGTTAGGCCTAATATTAGGGCGGAAGGCCAAAATAAGAGGGTGGGAGCCCCCCCCAAAATTGAAGGGTTGAAGCCCCAAGTTAGGGGAAGGAACGTCAAAATTGTGGGGTCCCCCAAAATTGGGCGGAAGAACTTTTAATATTAGGGGGGAACCCAAAAAAGGAGGGTGGGGGACTCTACAATCGGTTGTGTCCCCCCCAAATTAGGGGAGGAACCCCCAAAATTGGGTGGGCGAACCCCCATATTGGGGGGGAAGAAGACTTAAATGGAAGTGTGAAATTCCAGAATTGAATGTGGACCCCCCCCAGACCTGGGGAGGAATCCCCAAACTTGGGGGGGACCCCCAAAATTGGGGTTAAAGCCCCAGATCCCGGGGAGCTAAGCCCCAAATTAAGGGAAGGAACCTCAAACATGTGGTGAGAACCCCAACATTGGGGGAAAGAACCTTAATATTAGGGTGGCAGGCCAAGAAAGGATGGTGGGGGCCTCCAAAATTGTGGGGGGCTTGGAACTGGGGGGAATCCCCAAAATGGAGGGTGAACCCCAAAAGGGGGGGGGGCGAAGCACCAAATTAGGGGAAGGAACCCCAAAATTGCGGGGAAGAACTCTGAAATGGAGAGCTGAAAACCCGAAATTGAGGGGAAACCCCCCAAAACGGCGGGAAAACCCTCCATAAACACGAAACCGGTAATGTAACAGAGCAAAAAATGGCGTCCTACGGCACGCTGCGAGGCTCAATTTTCTGGGGAGTGCTGGGAAATGTAGTTCTTGGCCACCGGGTTTCCGGGAGTCCATATTGTTTTCCCAGAGCATGCCGGGAGATGTAGTTCTCGGACACTGGGCTTCCGGGAGGCCATGTTGGTTTCCCATCTTTGCTAGACTCCGGGTGCTCTGGCTTCACAGAGAAACCCCCAAACTGAAAAATGTACCTGCTAATATATTGGGCTCTAAATGTAGCCCTGGGTTAATTGAATAACAATCCCTGGGTAAGACTGAAGTGCAGGAGGGGTTGGCTACGGTTTTAAGAGCCGGTTTGCAGAAAAGGGATTTCCCGTTAAGAAATGGCATATACTGATTGTTCTCTTCCTTGCTCTGCCAAGACCTGAAGCACATCTTGGAAGCCAGGCAGAATCCGTGGAGCCAATGGAGTTCTCAAGCTCGACTTCAGCTTCTTCCCAGCTAGAAGACGCAAGGACACGCCGGCTGAGTTCCACAGGCAACGCGCCCGTATCTGTAGACAAGGATTTAGAGATGCTACTTTGGGAACTCTCAGACGGCATACTGGAAGCCAAGCTCGACTTGGACCCAGGGAAGGATGAGGATGACCTCCTCCTTGAGCTTTCCAAGATGATTGATGATTGAACTGCATAGTCCTATGGTATATTGAAAAAAAAAAAAAAAAAAGAAAGAAAACAACTCTTCTTCTTGTTGGATACCCTGAGGTGATCCTTTTCCTAACTGAGGCTTTGCAATGAGACTTAAAGCACAGTTGGAACTGGTAGAAATTGGCAGGATCTGCACTCAGTTGTCCTAAGTTTTCCTGCTGGTCAGAGTTAAGGTCTTGTGCATGGTTCCGTAACTATAGGTGGCTACCTTTGATATCAAGAGGACAAAGCACTTGTTTCTTTTGGCACAGAAAGATGTCCATCGGCACGCTGTGGTGGCTGTGAATTGACGTAGTGATGGAGCGATGCTCTGAAGGCTTAAACGGAAAGCTTCTTCCTTCCGCCCCCCCTTGGCACAGCTCGATGTTGGGCACATTGTGAAGCCTGGGTGTTCTGATTTCTCGGACAGTTGATACCCAAATCCCGGAGTTACTATGTCAACTCTTGACTTTTATTTGTGTATGCCATTGTTTTGACTGTAATCTTTTCAGATGATGAAGCTGTAGGGGCGGGAGGGAGCAAAATAATTATTCTAGCGTTGTGGACCAAACATGCTGCCAGGAGTGGTGGTGGTGGGGTCAGCCCACCCGGCCTTACTTTCAATTATCAGGGATGATAAAATGGTGTGAAAAGCAGCAGCTCTGCGATACGGCTACGCTACCTCCACTCCCTTCTCTTGTGCTGTACCAAAGTTCCCCCAAGCTTTGGTTGGTGCTTTTTGCTGGTGACAGTAGGACTCCAGGGCGAGTAGTCGGGACTCTCCTGCAGTAACTGGGTCAATTAAGGGTTGGTTTAAGTGCCTCCTGGTTTTTAAAATTGCTCCCCTGAGCTGCTGGCTCTGCTGCCTGCTACAGCAAATGTTCGGGTGCCATCAGCGTCGCACTTGGGCGTGGGCACTGACCCTGCGGAGGAGAGCTGAGACACGCGTGTGTTGTGTACCCTGCCGCCAGTGATCGTTTTCCCCTAGCAGATCTATTTTGAATCATTTCCCTAAATTTTAGAGGAACTTTAGGCTCTTTGTGCTATGATTTGTGAAGCTGTAGGGGCCCTCAGGCATTTGCTGCTGGCAGAGGAAAACCGCTTGTCGAATTTGTTGTAAATACTTTCTGTTTGGACAACAACGCCTGTGTGTGTGTGTGTGTGCGTGTGTGTGTGTGTGTGTGTGTGTGCTTGTGTGTGTGTGTGCGCGTGCGTGCTTTGACGACCCCCTGCGACGCCCCAGCTCCGCGAGGGAAGCTTTGAAGCGGCTCTGGGAAAACCTCTGCGGAAGAAACCGCTGCTGGCGACTTGCGGAAAACGGACTCCACAATCAGTGAGATTGTAAAGTAGGTATGTTTATTCAGCGCTGGGCAGCACGGGAGGTCGTGGGCATGAAGATTGATGACTCTTCCTCATCACCGCTAGTTGACCTCTTGTCTTTGCACAGACTCAGTTGCTCCTTGGCTCTTGTCCACCTGCAGGACCAGTTTCTCCCAGTTTCTTAAGATAGGCTCGCTCTCTTATTAGGAGACTGACCTTGGTAAGGGGCCCAAGGCTTCTTGCTTTAGTTAATTGGCACAATGCACCATAGTTAGCAAAGACACTAAGTAGCATCCTAGTTTAATGCCGTCAGCGCTCTATCTCTACTTGATAAGATTCTCCTAACTCCCTCTCTCACTGGAGCCCACGCAGCCCTCCGTCCTGCCGAAGGACTTCACGGGGACTTCTGCCGGCTCCGGGTGCCCGCACACAGACAGAAATGTCTTTGAGAGAAAACAATCAGGAGGAGGAGAGCTCAGAGACTGCGGCCGGCTTCGGCCACCTTCCCCTCGCTTTCCCTCTCCGTGTTCAAACCGAGCACTGTTCTGCCGTCAACCTTCGCTGCCTCTGCCCGCGGCGCTGGGCTTTCGCGTGTGCCATTGCTCCTCTACATATTTTATCCTTCCTTTTGTAAGGAATGGTCCAGCAATTCGTGTCACTAAGGGATTTGAAGGGTTAACATCGAGGCCCGGGTCTAGGTGATAAGAGAACAAAGGGGTTTTTAGGGAAAAGTGCTGACTACTGCAGGGGATGTTGCTAGAGTTTCTGAAATCCGGCGCAGAGGCTCCCAAACGAGGAGGAAGGGGGAGATGAAGGACAATTGAAGGACAAAAGCCTGGGAGGAAGACAACCAGCATTCAGCCCGAGCAAGCCCCGAGAGACCACCAGAGACTGGTACGCAGGCGCCCCTGGGAGGGGTTTCGGATTCCGGAAACCAATTCTAATAACCCTGCCTCTTCTCGAAGTAGTAATGAATATGTATTAGCCTGGGAGCATCAAAACCAGCCGCCTTACGTAACAGGTGTGCGTCCTGGGGGAGCAGAGACTCCCGGCGCACCCAGCGCTGCTTGCTTGCCTCTGTTCGTTTAATAAATTGTAAACTTTGATTGTAATCCTATTTGGATTTATAACAGCCATTTATAACACTTTTTATATTTGTATTTTATTTAAGGCTGTCTTGCCCCCCTCCCCCCCCCAGCCTCGCTGCTCACCAATAAAGCTGGCGCAGGGACTCCTGCCTGCGACCATAGAGACGCGGTCCTCCCGGCCTGCTAGAGCGGCCCCCCACGCTCCTCCAGCATCCCAGCGTCCCTTGTGCGCTCCCGCCCGGCCTCAGGGGCTTCCGGAGGCGGCCCAGCAGGGGCGGCGGGAGCAGCGAGGCGGCGGCAGCCATGGCGTACCGCGGGCAGGACCAGAAGGTGCAGACGGTGATGGTGCAGCCCATCGTAGCCTTCCTGCGGCCGGGGAGCGACGGGGGAGCGGGTGGGGGGCGGCCCGGGCCTCAGGGGTCTCGGCCCGGACCTTGAGGCCTTGTCCCGGGGCCCTGGGGCCTCGTTGCAGGGTTTGAGGCCTTGTCTTGAGGCCTTGTCCCGGGCCTGGAGCTCTTGTCCCCGTGCTGAGCCCTTCACGCAGTGCCCCAGAACCTCATCTTCCGCTACCTGCAGAGCGTGAGTAGCGCGGGGAGAGGACGGGGAGGGGATGGGGATGGGGATTTGGAGGGGGTGGGGGGAGCGGGGAGGGTCCGGGGATCTCCCTCGCTGAGTTTTCGGCTCCCACCCGTTGCTCGGGGCAGGTTTGTGGGGAATGGAGAGCTGTGCGGCGTGGTGGTGGGTACAAGGAGCTGCTGCGCAGCCCGGCGTTTCCCCCTCGTGTTAACGGGAGTGGGATCGTGCAGCCGGGCGTGCAGGAGTGTTCCCTTGTGACTGGAAACGTGTCCTTCAGCAAACGTGTAGTATTCACCCAGTCATATAAGACTCTAAAATGTCAGACTGTTAATTGAAACTGCCCCTGAGAGTTGCTCCTTGGAGTTTTTGGGAGCTCTAGCGGCTATGGTTAGCGGGTATTTCTGAACACACGAGAGAGAACAAAACTGCTCGCGGTGTTTGTGTTCCAATTTACTCTCCTCCTTCGTTCTGCAGAGCTCGAGGATCCAGGTGTGGCTGAGCAAGTGAACGTGCGGATAGAAGGCTGCATCATCGTGAGTGTCAGCACGACCCCACGTTACATCGTTAGTTTGTTTTCCCTCATTCACAATCCTATTTTTTCTTGTCAAGAAAAACTAGCCCAAGGGAAAAAAGAAATCGTGCTTCTCTAACAATTAGTCTTCGTTGTCCAGCCTGGGTCAGCACAGCTGACGATGGTTCGTGTTGTTGCTGAACTAATTGCCACTGTTGCCGATTTCTAGGGCTTTGACGAGTACGTGAATTTGGCGCTGGACGACGCAGAGGAGATTCACTCCAAGGCAAAATCAAGGAAACAGCTGGGTGTGTCGTGTGTCTGTGCAACCCGAGTGACGCGCGGTCTGAAACCTGCCCGGGTGAGCCTTCTAGGTAGCAGCACTGAGACGTACCAACCGTGTGACGAGCCTTGCTGTTGAAGTTCAGTGAGCAATTCCTGGCTACATCTCTGTCCCTGATGATTTTTGAGCTGCTGATTTTGCTGGATGAAGGAGAATCTGTCCCTGCCTGAGACCAGTTCTGGTCTTTGAAACGTGTAATACCAGGCGGCCTGCACTCTGCATGATGGGCAAAACCCTGCTCAACCACACAAAACACTTTCTGAAAACACGAGATTATTCTCAGGTTCTGGGCTCTC
The DNA here is from genome assembly GCF_964211835.1 of Anser anser. Taxonomy (NCBI): domain Eukaryota; kingdom Metazoa; phylum Chordata; class Aves; order Anseriformes; family Anatidae; genus Anser; species Anser anser. Next base: position 221,057 of record NW_028153728.1, read on the forward strand.
TCTAATCCCCTCTTTCCCTTCTCTGTGCTGCAGGCTGGATCGTGTTAAAAGGGGACAACATCACTCTTCTACAGAGCGTTTCTAAGTAGAATTTGCCATCCTTAGAACAAAGGTGGCTGCCGTGCTGCGGAGTGACTGAGTGCCAGGGGAACGCGGCCCACTGGTAGATAGGAAGTTATTTGTAACTGGGGTTGCATGCTGAGGTCAAAAGTCTTTCCTTTGTGGGAGCGAGTTGTTTGTAGCTTGAAACAATACGTGATGTATTTCACAAATAGCCATTTTTCACATTAACTGTAAATGTAAACCACAAATCTGCCTGTTTTCAGTCTCTTCCTTCTGTGAATGGAGAAGGAGGAGAAATATAGAAGCGTGGGCTTTTCTTTTTGCTGTGGATCTGATAAGTTTCGATAACGCTATGTGCTTTCTTGACCATTACATCTGCGTTATGTGGCCAGGGTGGACTCGTTCAGGGCACGGAAGCCCCACACAGTCCTTGAGCTAGCAGGGTGCTAAGGAGGGTGTTGGAGATTTTGCATACAATTGCAGCCCTTTGTTGCTGCAGTGACAGGTTCCTCAGATTCTTTCTAAACAGGGTTTAGCTTGTTGAGAATCTTTTTGGGAGTGTTTATTGTGGATCAGTCAGTAAAAGTATCTTAGTGGGCCCGTGAGGGATTTGGGGCTGTGGTGCAGTAACCCAGTGTTTACAAGTGTTACTGCTATGCATGCTTGTCCAATAACGTCTCCAGATCAGAGAGTGAGAGCGGGCAACTGGTTTGGATTAAATCTGTCACTTCTTGCTGCTTTGGACAGAGCCTGTAGATTAAACCCTTGTGCTGTTCAATAAGCTGGGGTATCAGATGTGTCGGTTGGGTTTTTATCATTTGATTTATTTTTTTTATCCGTTTGGAGATCTGTCTTTTCTATTTAAGTTTCCCCAAGAGAGCTGAGTTGCTTGATGCATCGACCAAAGAGAAGTTCCCCGGCTGACTTGGGACAGCCAGTCCCCTCGTTTTTCTGATCACAAAAAAAAAAAAAAAAAAAAGAAAAAGAAAAAAATCGAAGAAGAAAAATTTTGACTGTAACTGTAACTCAGAAACTAAGATTACCTAAATGGAGAGAAATGAATTTTGATGCACAGGCTGTGCTAGAAATCTGTTAATCAGCATTCAGTTTTTCAAAACTTCAATTTGTGTATCATCATCATGAAAATTAATAAATTCAAGGTGGGAGATCCTTTCCTGAAAGGGAAGGACAGAAATACGAGTCTTGCTGTGGGGCCTACCCAGCGCAGTTCTGCCATTCCGAGAAGTAATACGTCAGGAGTGTCACAGCAGACGTTCCCAGGAAGAAACCTTTGAGGGGCAGCGTGACACACTTGATTGGCTAAAGCAGCTTCAGCTGGACAGCCTGCTGCCGGGATGGGTAATTCTAAGTTGTGTTCAAGTTGCTGAGTTCCTTTCAGCATGTAGTAAAGATGTAACGTGCCGATGTCGTTTGGGAACAGGAGGCATTACGTGTCACCAGCAGTGGGCACGTAGGGAACAAAACAGTATCTTACGAGGTCCTCCACATCTGCCTTTCATTTTGTCCTTGGTTTGCCAGCTGGAGCTTTCAGGAGGTGAGGAAGGAGGCTGTCCCAGTGAATAGTTCAGGTGTTGCAGGGTATTTGTGATGCAGTGCTTGTAAAATTTACCTGCCCGCATCTCCTGTTACAGGCAGCCCCCCGTGGGCCCTGTGAGATGGGGAGCTGCTGCCCGGGGTTAGGCCCAAGGTGCCCTGTCAGGCCCAGGGCCGCCCTTCCCCTTCCCCTCGCCCTGCCCTTCCCTCCCGCTCCTCAGCCCTTGCTCAGGCCTTTTGGGCCGTCTGGCCGTCCGTCTGTCCATCCATCCGGCCGTCTGGCCGTCCATCTGGCCCTGTGTCCCTCCATCCCACCGCCCTGCCCCGTCCCTGCCGTCTCCCTAGGGAAGCAAAGAGTCCCTGGGCTGCCTTCAGGGGGGAGGTTCTGCTCAGGAAATTAAAGCTTCCCCCTTAACGGGCGCCTTGCGAGTTATTTTGAGTTCCAACCTTCTGCCTTCCTTTCGTAGCAGTGCCTCTGAGGGGTGCGCTGTAAGGTAGCCGTCATCTGGCGCGCTGCTCCTGCGTTTCCCAAAGGAACTGCCTTCGGGATCTGACTAACTCTGGATGCACGCGGTTGTCACCTTAATTTCTCCGTTAGTTTGCTGAAAACAACCCGCTTGGGTGACCTTTGTGTTTGTTTCTTCAAACTTGGATCGAGGAGGTCTCTGTTTCCTTATGTTGATGTTCACGACGAAAGTGCAGAAGGGATGCTTACTGTTGCCCGGGTCAGTCCTGTTGCCAGGATGGGAATGTTTAGCCTACCGGCCCTCTGGTGCTGTTAGGCTGCACTCGGAGTGTGAGCTCTGGGCCTTATTTGGAAAAGACTGCGTTATTTGAGTGTACAAACCCGAGATATTCTGCGGATAGGTGATTCTCAAACCACGTCAGAACCACCGCTGTGACGTGTGCTGGAGTCGGACGCGCGTTTGACTGATCAGGCGGAGCAGGTGAATTGAATTTGTTGCTGGATGGCGAGGTGTTCTGGGGGAAGAGCTAGTCTAAGGAAAACTTCCTCTTACTGCCCCTTCCCATCTCAAATGGCCACTGCCTGGGGAAATTGCTTCTTTATGACATTAACTACAACGTTACAGTGAGGATGAGGAATCATCATTACTCCCATAGTTATTTGCTGCCAGGCCGCAGCGTTGATTTCAGAGATTTAAAAAAAAAAACAACAGGAAAAAGAAAGGAAGTATGTATTCTTTCACATACTCTCTTTTCCCTGAGAGTAAATGTTGTAGCTTCAGCAGTACCCTTCCTCTGGAAACGATTCCCAGTGCCTGCTCAGACACTGGGGAGTAAAATGACAGAACAATGGAGGAGAGCCACCCGATATAAAGAAAGGAAAAAAGGGGTTATGGATGAAGGGAAAGCAACTACATAAAAAATTGGTGCTATCTAAAAATTGGTTAACGGTTTGGGACCTGCAGGTGCTGCCTACACGTGCGTGTGTTGCAGTCGTGCCTGTTGCCACTGCGCAAAATGGAGAGAGCTTCTTTGTCGAATGCAGCATGTTAAAGAATGCGCCATTGCCTGGAAGAAATGCACGGCCTTCCCTCGTGTGGGACTTCTTCCCCATTGATCTGTGGTTTACCTGAAGGTTTACCATAACCTACATAAGTTTCAAAAGCAAGCAAGCAACCAACCAAAAAACAACACCAACATTAAAGAGTGGCAAGGCAGATGCTCATCTGGGGACTCTGACTCATCGGTGACATCACCAAGCAAAGCATTGTGAGCGCTTCGGGTCGGGGCTGCTGTGGCGAGCCTCGCAGCCGGGAGGGAGAGCGGGTACGGTTCGCCTCTGGCGGGTCTGTGTCAGCCCTCTGCCCTGGTGGCTTCGTTAGCAGTGAGAGTTTGACTGCTGTGTTCCCAGCTTTCGCTTCTGCACCGACCGTGTGGCAGAGCCCGCAAGCTGCTTCCTCAGCTGGAAGAGGAAGAGGAGTGACCTCAACTGTGCCGAGGTAAAGCAGAACCGTTGAAAAGATTTGTCAAAGATGCGGCTGGTACCAGCGCAGCCGCTGCAGCTGCAGCAGGTCCTGGAGCATTGGAGAAGATAGAGAGGGGTTTCTTCGTGAAAAGAATGCTGTGAAAGTGTTTTCACGCCAGAAATTAGGAGAAGCGCCTCTGTTGTTTGGATATCCTCTATTGACCTGGCACACGGGCATTACAGCATACCTGGCACACTCTTTGTATTGTTTGTAAAAGAAAAAAAAAAAAAAGTGTTTTAGGGCAGGCCAAAAACCTGCCTTGGCACTTCCACATCGCAGCAGTGCTTGCAGGCTGTGCATCCTGGATGCCAGGCAAGGATCTAAATCCGATGGTGCTGTTGGTAACGTGAAGTTCAGGAAGCACTTCTGGGTTTTTCTGCTCTTCCATGTGAATTTTTGCCCTGTGAAGGTGGTGTACTGAGCTCTTTTCTTACCAACAAATAGGTTTAAAAGCAGTTACAGCAAGGATGAGCTGTGTTAGCAGGAGGCTCTTCTGTGCTTTGACCATGGGAAGATGAATGGTTTACCTATGCACCGTTAAATATAATTTGACACCTAGCACACAACACTTGCAGCCTGTGGGGTGCTTTAACAAGCAGGTAAATCAGCGGAGACTGTTTTGCAGCAAGGCTGATGCTGGGTGATTAAAAAGCAGGGTCACAACAAGGAGAAAAAAAAAAAAAAAAAGCTTTGGAGATCTTTTTTAAAATGAGACTGCTTTTTATGGCATTTAGGGCTGTGAGGTATCCTTGGTTTTTGCTTTCTTCCCATTCCTTAGACCAGATCCATTCATATCCTGAACAGCGTTCTGGGTCTGTTCAGGAAAATGGAAGGCAACAAGCAAAATGATGAGCTCCTTGGGCATTCAAAAGAGCTCAGTCTGGGAAAGATTTCAAGTCCAACTTCCATGCTAAGGAGCACCAGTAATTTTTAGAAGTAGATGCAGAGGAATCTGCATGGCACTAAGTGTGTTTCTGAAGGTGCTAAAGGTCAGAAGTGACGATTCCTCTCAATACTAAAGAAGAGAAGGAAACCTTGCACTTAACTACTGTTTTTATTCCCTTTGTCAAGCAGTCAAAACCAACAACTAATACGGGAACCCAACTTTTCCCCTCTTTACTTTAGATTTGGGAAAATTCCCTGCCAAAATAATACTTCCTGGAAAATTCACTAGTGTTTGTGTGAGTAAAAGGTTCCAACCTTTTATTATTAATTTGTAAGAACTATTTCATCCGCTTTTGTCCAGAAGAGTCAGAAATAATTTGCACAGAAATGTGCAGCATTTTAATGAAAGGCTTCAGAATCACTCTAATTTGAACTTTATCTGGTCTGGTTGCAGGTTTTATGACATTTAGTGTCTTAAAAAAAAATCAAAATATCTGACTTCACATCAGAAAAAAAAAAACCTGCTTGTGGCTAAATAAAATCTGTTGCAGCTCTGGTCATTGAAAAATCATTGGCTGTTAAATTGGACCTAAGTCATCTTTTCTAACCTTTCATGATCTTGCAGCAATGGATGATGATGGATATATGGATTAGGGAACAGCACGTGATGGCAAACCTGTGGTATTTGCTACAGCGCAGAAAGAAAACAAATTGCTTCCAAAAAATCAAACTAATTCAAAATTCTTGGTATCATGCAGCCATGCCACTGGCAAAGTGAGCATTGCCCTGCCTCTCAAAGCTTGCTGTATCCTTGATCTGCTGTCTTCCTGCTGTTAATTGATTGCAACTCTACGTGTCTGATCAGGGCTACGAGTTGTTCTCGATATGGATACCATACGACATATACTGTGCACGCTTGTGTGTATAGATATGTTTATCCTGTATGCATGTACATATTTGATCTGGATAGGCTGGAGCGATGGGCTGAGGTCAACTGTATGAAGATCAACAAGGCCAAGTGCCGGGTCCTGCACCTGGGGCGCAACAACCCCAAGCAGAGCTACAGGCTGGGAGATGAGTGGCTGGAAAGCTGCCTGGCCGAGAAGGACCTGGGAGTGTTGGTTGACAGTCGGCTGAATATGAGCCAGCAGTGTGCCCAGGTGGCCAAGAAGGCCAACAGCATCCTGGCCTGTATAAGAAGCAGTGTGGCCAGCAGGTCTAGGGAAGTGATTGTCCCCCTGTACTCGGCTCTGGTGAGGCCGCACCTTGAGTACTGTGTTCAGTTTTGGGCCCCTCGCTACAGGAAGGACATGGACGTGCTCGAGCGAGTCCAGAGAAGGGCGACCAAGCTGGTGAGGGGTCTGGAGAACAAGTCTTACGAGGAGCGGCTGAGGGAGCTGGGCTTGTTCAGCCTGGAGAAGAGGAGGCTCAGGGGCGACCTTATCGCTCTCTACAGTTACCTTAAAGGAGGCTGTAAAGAGGTGGGGGTTGGTCTGTTCTCCTACATGCCTGGTGACAGGACGAGGGGGAATGGGCGAAAGTTGCGACAGGGGAGTTTTAGGTTGGATGTTAGGAAGTACTTCTTTACCGAAAGGGTTATTAAGCATTGGAACGGGCTGCCCAGGGAGGTGGTGGAGTCACCATCCCTGGAGGTCTTTAAAAGACGTTTAGATGTAGAGCTTAGCGATATGGTTTAGTGGAGTACTTAGTGTTAGGTCGGAGGTTGGACTCGATGATCTTGAGGTCTCTTCCAACCTAGAAATCTGTGATACTGTGTGATACATATGTATGCATATTTGTGTGCTGGCCCCCAGATCACTCATGGTATAAAGCATTGGCCTCGAAGGCATACTCATCAAAATATTTGGTAGATCCTCCATTTTTTTCTAGTTCCCTCAAAATGAGAGAGTTTTTACGCGCTCTCTGTGTCAAAAAGGCAAAACTTCTGATTTCCACTGTCGCTCTCGCTAACTTTCTATCACTCACTCCTCGTGTGTGTGTGTCTAAACACATATGTGTGTATGCGTATGCACATTTGTGTATTTCTGTGCACTGGTGTGTTTTTTGCTGTACAGGTAATAAAGACGGGGAAAGGTTTTAGTGTTTTCTTAATAGGTGAAGAAATCTTGAAGACCAGAGATTGGAACATACTGAATTTTGAATTAAAAAAAAAAAAAAAAGTCAAATTTTCTGGCTGTGGAAGATGGAGCCTCATTTTTGCAGCCACTTTGAATCACGAGTTCATCTCTAAATGCACTGGGTTTTTTTGTTTTTGTTTTGTTTTGTGTTTTTTTTTTTTTGGTTTTTATTTTTTGAAGAGCTAACTAACCCTGGCTGTCTCCAGTCTGAGAGAGTGTTCAGATGGACTTGCTTCCTCCATTAGTTATAAGCTGTTTAAAAGCACATCCTATGTTTGAATTGTGGATGAGAGGCTCCCTTGGCAAAGTGAGGAGGCAAATTCTTCCTACCCCTTTATCATTAATTCACGGATTCAGTGTTGGTTCGGCCTCCAGGAGAAGTTAACTGGAAGTCTTTGAAGATCGATAACTTTGCTGAGGTTGTCCAGGTAGGTGAACTCGAAGACCCACAGTGACTGGAACGTGCTATTTAATGCGTCATACTGCGTTCTGTAGAAGTTACTCGTAGCCATAGTTGATCATTGCCTTGCATGTATGATCAGGTGGTTTTTGAAGAAGTGACTCCCTTTTCAGGCTTCCGGATGTGCTCCAAGGCATATTATTGAGGACGTGGAAGAGAACACTTGCTGACAAAGCTCCTGGCAGCTTTACAGAACTTTAGTTTAATATTGTGTTAGTTCCCGTAACAGCTGATTTCAAGGCATTGCTCTCCTCAAGAGACTAATTTGATGAACAGAAGAAAGCTGGAAAAATGCTTGTTACTCATTATTTTTCACTTGTTGGTACTTTGTTTAGGGTTACTTTTAAAAAGAAGATTTCACTGATCACAAGCCAGTGGAAGACTTTCAGCCCAAGCAAGGGTGAAGACAGCTCTCTCCAAGAGCAGAGGAAGTCCCTGTGGAGAGAACCCGAGCTTGTTATCAGAACTTGTCGGCATGTCTAAACAAGGAGACGATTGCTACTTCTATTTCTATTCTACCTGTACCAAGGTATGGCTGGGTTTCTTTTGCTTTGCTTTGCTTTGTTTTTTTGTTTTTTTTTTTTTTTTTTTTTTTTCATTTTTTTCAGGAAGGGGTAGAGTAGGAGGAGGAGGCACACTGGTCTTTGGTTAATGTGATAACCAGATAGATTCTGAATTCAATCGTAGCAACCTGAGGCAGTAGCATGGACGTTTTTGAGGCTGTACTATATTTTCCTTGTTGGTTTCCTTTTGGTTACAGGGAGACAACTGTTCCTTCCGCCACTGTGAAGCTGCTCTGGGGAACGAGACAGTCTGCACGCTGTGGCAGGAGGGTCGTTGTTTCAGGAATGTCTGCCGATTCAGACACATGGAAATCGATGTGAGTGCCTAAAGATGTGTTCTCAAAATAAATCAACAAAAGCATTTTTCAGTGCTGTAGGTGTGCTGATTGTGCTTTTGCAGGACAGAGTCCTTTGCTTTGGAATTACACTGGTTTCTGTTAGCAGGGGAGGGGGTGGGAGGAAGGAGAGGGAAATAAAATCAATGCCTTAGGTATGTCTTAGCAAGATTTTCTTTTATTAGACGCCGACAGTATTTTCTCAACAGATGCAGAATAACCGCTAACTAGACTGCTAAAAGCTGCTGGAGCAGGGGGGTAATAAACAGGCTGTACTAGCCTCCTGAGAGCAGGCTTGATAATGATCTATCAGGTCTCTTGTGTCCCGGAGTCCTTCAGATAATGCTGTTCTAGCTGCCTGGGCTAGGAAGCAGTGGGGAAAGTTAAAGGTGCAGAAGAACGAAGTCTCCGAGAAGTAGTTCTGGATAGAGTTAACGTAGGCAATTTAAGATGTTCTTTTTCCCTCTGAATAATCCTAGTATAATCCTGGGTGTATTAGTTTAACCCACCCTAAACTGATGTCTGAGAGTGCCTGTCTTCTCAAACTGAATGATGACAAGGCTAAACGTGCATAGTGGTTACAGCTTCTGCAAACTTTGTGAATATGCCCGGAAATACTATACTTCCGTGATAAACTGACCTTTGGAATGATGTTTCAGCACTGTATTGTGACAGCCCTATCGCTGTCGTGACCTGGAACTGTGCATCTCTTTGCAAACCTTAGGTGCATGTTATCACGAGCTTGTCTTTCTTTCTGTCTTCAGAAAAAGCGCGCTGAGATTCCCTGCTACTGGCAGAAGCAGCCAGTAGGCTGTCAGAAAGCCAACTGTGCTTTTCATCACGCAAAGGGACGTTACATCGATGGCGTCTTCTTACCACCAAGCAAGAGTGAGTTTAGGTCCTTTTTCTTTAAGTATTGAAGAATTAATTTTGCATATTACTTAGTGGGTGCCAATAGTGTAGGAGACATCAGGTAACCGTTCATTTGTGAGTGCAGGAAAAGGTCTGCAGTCCTAGGTGGTCAGCTAAACCGAGTGTACTGCTGCTGTACTGCTGGTATTTGTTTTCTGCTTTCATGCTCAGCTTCTCTCTGCTTTGTGTGATATTTGCCTTGCAGTTTGCTTTCTGTTGTTTCGTCTTCTGCTGGGTGGCAGGGAGATGTGTTGTTGTTTGAAGGCAAGTCATTGTTCACGGTGTAAACAGTGGCGGGATGGGCAAAAGGAGATGCTGCATTCATTGCCTGTGCAGGTTATCTGCCTTAGCTACCATCTTCGTGCATTGTGGTCAAAGTTTTAAACTGCCATATTACTGATGATCCTCCTCTTCCTCTAGCTACACTGCCAAGTCCGCCTGAGTCCGCGGACGATGATTTGAAAGTGGCTCAGATGTCACTGCAGCAAAACAAACTTTCTGTCCAGTCCAATCCCTCTCCATAGCTAAGGCGGGTGATGAAAGTGGAAAACTCGGAAAATGTCCCAAGCCCTACACACCCTCCAGTTGTAATCAATGCTGCAGATGATGATGAAGATGATGATGGTGAGCATGGTTTGGTTCCTGGAAGGAATTTGTGCTGTAAATGATTGTGTAAGTCTTTGGTTCTTGGAAGGAATTTGTGCTGTAAATGAATGTATAAATCACAGATGACCTGAGGTCTGACTAGCGATAGGGCAGGCAGTCCGCTCAGGTCACTGGTGGCTTTGTCTGGCAGTCAGTGGACAGAACCTGAAATGTTGGAGGAAAGCTTAGAACCACTCTTGGCTTTAGCTGGTCTGTTGTGTAAAGCTCTATGTGAAACTAGGAAGGAAATTCCTTTTTTTTTGTCTGAAGAGTAATATGTCGTGTAGTAGTTAAAGCTGCAGAGAGAATCTAGAGTCCTAGATGTTTTGTCCTAGGGTAGTCTACTTACGAGTTCATCAGGTCAGTGTAGCTGTATTAAAAAAAAAAAAAAAAACAAAAAAAACCCAACTTTTTTATAGGAACCATGGACTGAAGTGTCATTGCATGAGCTACATAATCACGAACAATCTGGCCTATGCATAACTGAATAGATTTTTCCCCTTCAGACCAGCTTTCTGCAGAAGGAGAAGAAACTAAAACTCCCGTCCAGCAACCAGCTGAGGAAGGCCAAAATGGATTACGGATGATTTCCACTCGGAAAGCCAGTGCTACTACTGCTAAACAAGGTATTCCAGCACCTGTAGTAGGATAAATCGGCAGGATAACTTGACAATTAACTCAAAAGCAATGTGGCGTAAAAACACAACAGAATGTAGGGGTGCTGAATGGACTCGGTTATTTCCATGATCTCATTTCTCCCTGATACCATCATGTGCCCATTGGGTCAGAAAGTTGAACTGCTTTTCTTTCCTTTTGGAGAACAAAACAGGGTCACAGCATGGAGTTTAAATGGCTGCACGTGCAGCCTGGCAACCACTGTTGAAAGCCATATCTAACGATAGAGGGATCTAATATCACGTAAATGGATTAAAATTAAAACTACAGTTTTTACCCTGAAGGGTGAAAGGAGGGGCAAAATGCCATTGATTCTATGGTTGTTTCACTTGTGAGGAGTGTTGACAGGCTTTATTCTAAATACTTCTGAAAGTTCCTGAGCACTAAGAAGCCTGAGGATCTGTGGTCCTCAGTGAGTGCCTCTAAGCCTTAGTCTCATTAACTGTTTTCTGTTTTCAGAGGACGGTCTGAATTTTGGAATAAAAACACTTGAAGAAATCAAATTGCAGAAAATGAAGGAAAAAACTAAGAGACACGGTGGTGAGTTAATATTCCCTGCTTCCTTACCCGGTTCACCTTCATCCTGTGTGATGATTTTTCTTTCAAAAAAAACCTCTTCCAGTAATACCGGGTAGCTGGCTATGCTTTGGTGAATCCAACTATTTTGCCAAAGAAGTGAAATTTGATTGGCTTCAGAATGGCAGGTGATGGTGGCTGGGAGCTGCTTGAGGGATAGACTTCCATGTTTAGCTGGGGGCATCGAGCAACCTGATTCTCAGCCAGCTGGTATTCTAGATGGGAATTCCAAGGGCAACCAGAGGCAAACTAGTCACCTCTCTTATTTGCATGCTCTGGTCACTGTATGTTTGACAGTAATGAATAATTAAAGTTTTTTGTTCTTCGTGATAGTTTTTTCTGTTTGGTAAACTTCCTTATGTTTTGCTTGCTCTGAGCAGAAGGTCCTTCAAGATCTTCTCTTCCTCCCGTCGATTCTATGATTTTTCCTGCTCCGGAAAAGGAAAATGTCCGGACAGTGGTGAGAACTGTGACACTGTCTACAGAGGAAGGTAATAATTCATGCTTTTGTTTTGATTTCATTACTCCTAAACTGGAAGGTTAAGCAAGAAGGAAGGCAATTCACCCCTGTTAGCCTCCTGGTGCTGCCGCCTTCTGTTCAAAACATGCTTTTATGCTGAAAGTCCCTGGTTGTACTGGAAAGCTTTGGTGCTCAGGTTAAGTGCAGTAGCAGGAGAAAGAAAAAAATGTGTCAGCATGCAAATAGGGGGATAACTGAAAAACAGGAGAGTAACGAGAAGAAAGAGCTCTAGAGGACAGTGCTATGTAAGAAGCAATTTCTGAAGCTTTAAAGAGGCTGACAGTGGCACGTGTGGACAGTAGTGCGATAGGAGTCTGTGTATAAATTATATTGTTTAGAGTTGTGCAAATTCCTTTGAAAGGGAAAGAAGTGAAGAAGTACTTCTACCCATAGACATTCACCTTAGAAAGGAATATTTCTCAGCATTTGTACCTAATAATATTCTGCTTGCTTATGCAGCTCTGTTCTGCACAAAGTATAGCTGTCAAGCAGACTCAGATTCATTCTCGACTACATTCAGCTGGAATTTGAGGCAAACACTGAGACTATGGATACTTTTTCTAAGTTAATTATAGTTGAAATATGAGTTTGTGTGGTTTAGCTGTCAAAACAGTGCCTTGCTGGGTTTTTTTTGGACATGGGCTAACAGTATACTATTTCTATTGGCTACTGGTTTCTATGAAATAGAAAAATTTTACTTTTGTTTTAGGGGAGGAACCTGTGGTTCGACTAGATCTTGCTGAGAAACAAGGAAAACGGAAAGCCTCCGTGGGTAAGAACTTTTTATGAGCTGTTATTTAGGTGCCGCCTTCTCTATATGACTGCATTGAAGAGTATTTTTGACGTATGAGAGGAAAATGCGTTGCAGTGGAGATCTGTGTTGACTGCAGAAATGGCAAAAAAACCATTTAGCAGCTGAAAGGCAATTTTATGAAAATATGCTTGAAAAATAGAAGCTTGTGGTTGACTGTTCTCAAATCTTCCTGCAAAGAAATGTTCTTAAAATATTCCTTGTTTTCTCTGTCTGAAGCTGATGTAAGCGCCCTTCCGGTGAAGCGCAGCCTTGCTGAAAGGCTGGGGAAGAAGGTGGAGGTTCCGGGAAATGCTGACAAAGCACCAAAGAGAGGTACAGCTACTAAACAGGCATCTGGATGTGATTCACGGGTTTTGTAGTTAGGCTTTCTGTTTGTCCTTTTCCTGCGATGTTTCTTTTTGCATGTTGGCTGAGGTCTTAATCACCGGGATTCAAAGTTACCTTTCCTGCCTTGTTTTTGAATGTGAACACAAAGTTGACGTTTATGCAGCCTCCCTAATTTGGTCTTTTTCTGTTTTGCAGTTCAAGTTCCCAAGTCTGTGAAGGAGAGGCTAGGATTACCTTCTCAACGGACTAGTACTGCGAAAGGTAACAACTGGCTATTAAATATACTTTCTCCTTCTTCCTTTCCGTGAACTTAGACCGTTTTCATACAGCCCTAAAAAGGAATTCAAATGAAAACAAAGAACTGATTCCTCTTGCTCGAGTGCTGAAGCTCTTCTGACAGCCACTATCAGAAATCTGGCTCTAGGTGTGTGTTTATTTTCCGCTTGTGCCTTGTCAAGGTTTTAAGCTGCTTCTGTGAACCATCATATACAATTAGAATAGAGCCACTGCCGGGAGCAGGAATTTGAAATGCAGTCTGAAAAAGTAATCAAGTAAACTAGCATTTCTGTGTAGCAACTCTCTCTGGATAGGGCTGGTCTTCAAAATACAACAAGTGGCTCAGAGGAGGAGGAGAATGTTAGGCTATTGTCCTAAGATGCGTTATTGGGAACGCTCAGGCTTAGTTTTCCTTAGTACTGTGACAAATTTTGGAGACTTAAACTATTGTTGGACTCTCTTTAAATGTTGGCGCTTCTCATTTCTTGATGATGACAGGGAAGGCTGCTAAGCCAAAGGGAGAGGTCCATGTGAAAACACTGGAGGAAATCCGTCGTGAGAGAGCTCTTCAGAGACGAGAATGTCAAGCCAAAGCCCAGGCTGAATGGCATGGTAAAACCAAAGATCCCAGCGCAGGGGCAAAAATTGAGGGTGAGCCCAAGAAGCAGAGCGTGCTCACTCTTTCCGGGCCCAGCAAAGTGCAGTCGAAGGAGCCGGCAGGTAAAGCCAAGCCAGAAGGAGAAGTGCGTGTTAAAACCCTGGAAGAAATAAAGCGCGAGAAAGCTCTGCGGATGCAGCAGAGTGGAGAAAATGTGCCAGCTCCCCCAGCACAACCTGGACCTGCCCCAGCCGGGCAGAAATCGTTATGGAACACAAAGCTATCAGGTAATAAGATGCTTTAATACCTGCCCCGGTGAGGTGCTTCCCATATTGAGCAAGTTCCGTTTGCTCAGGATCTGCTTTGCTTTTTCCTTCAATGCAGAGGATAAAAGAGTTTAAGGCTGCAAAGTTCAAAGGCAAAGAAGGGCCAGAACATGCAACCATGTCTGTTTTCGTTAATTACGTGATGGTATTCTGTATTTCCCACTAGAAAATTAACACATTGAGGGGCTTTTTAGTCTAATTTTGGTATTCTGTTTTTTTCTGCCATCTGTTTATGGTATGAAGTCCTCCCTGCGTTGAGTTCAAGTTCACCTTCCTCTTTGGCATGTGTTGCTTAACTTGACACGTGTATGTGTTTGTAAAGCATGCTTCAGCGTCTTAATGTGGGGGGCCAGTTTCTGTCAAAAATGACAGAGGATCAAAGGCCTCGTTGTTAAGATTATATCAACTTTGTAAAATGAGATTGTGTGAGGGAGATAAGGAGGGCTTAAAGGCTGCATGCACTGCACATTGTAGCCTTTCTCTCTGTCTCATGGGACACGAGGAAATAAACACACAAAGAAAACAAGTACCCAGCTTTCTTTCGTTTCTTCTCCTGCCAGCCAGATGTTAGGTCAGGAATGGGAGACTAGAATATGACTCTACAAATTTGGATTTTGTAGAACAACTTAATAGATTTTGTGGGACATCACTGCAGGGGAGAGGAAGCTGGTACAACAGTTGCATACACTCTCTTGTCTTACTATACCTGCTGCTTTTCCTTTCCTAGAGGGAGCAAGACTTTAAATACAAAAGCTGTCAACATTTGTGAATCTTACTAGACTTCATACAACGTCTTAGAGTATTGCTTGCACTTGGGATCGCTCTGTGTCTGAGTTTCCCTCGTCCTGGATTATGATTTACTGTAGCTATTCAGTTCCTTTGTTCCTTTGTATGGATTGTTGGTAGACGGAGTTTACTATGTGGAAGATATTGCTGAGAATCCAGGCAATGGCAGTGTAATTCTGCTGGCCAAATACAGTTAACTGTGTAGACGGGCCGTGGAAATGAGGAAGAGAACGTGGATTTTTCATGAGGCAGAGCAAGACTGTATCAGTTCTCTCTTCCTTTTACTCTAGCCAACTTTAACATGTTTGCGAAGCCTTGGGATGGGAAAGTCGCTTCCCCCAAGAAGAAGGCACTGAAACGTAAGGCACCTGGCAGTTTTCCCTCTGCTGTAGCAGCTGTGAAGCCACGGACTGCCTCTGACGCTGACACAATGGGACCTCCAGCCAAAAAAGCAGCTATGGTAAGGACAGGGGCTAATGCAGAAATGGATCCCTTGTAAAATTTACACCCTCCTCTAGGAGAAAAGATGGAAAACTCAAAAGTTCTACAGGCTTTCTGTTTCCTTTTAAATCCAGTAGCTGCCTACAGAATTCTTGTAGTACCCTTCCATATTTATTAGATTAATGGCACTATTTACTTAGTCCTCTGTGATTCTGTGATTTCTCTGGTGTGGAGGATTTTGTCCATTAATGCTGTGTTCTTAAAAGACACAAGATCATTAGTAACCTCCAAGTGAATATTAACTTTCTTCAGGAGCACCTTGGTTTTGTATTTTGGCTAAGGCTCCGCAATGCCAGAGGAGAAGCAGCATGGAGGAAAAAGCTAGTAAGGAATCTTTTACCCATGAGTCCTAAATGCTGTTTTGCTGCTTTCTAGGCTGTTCCAGCCACGCTGGAGCACGTCCCAGCCACCAGACTTGAAGAAAATCCCCAAAACAGGTGATGACCACAACTTGTTCTTTTTCTCAATCGGTGTATATCCCCAGTGAAACATAAGTTCTGTCACACGTGGGGAAAAAAGGAGGGTTCTGAGATAATTAAAGCCCAAATCCATCAGAGGAATAAGTCACGTGAAATGACTTTCTAGCAGCTAGCAGGAATGCTTAATTAGACTTACTTTCTTTAAATGCTGCAAGTCGGTACAGCTTTCCAGTGACTTCTTGCTCTGTCTGAATACCTAAATGAGGATGAGGTGAAGTTCTCCTACTTCCTCGTGAGGTGATAAATGATGAGTAGTGTCCTCTGCCTTTTGGTCCTCAAGAATGCCACCCGAACAAACATACAAGGTGACAAGAGTGCAGGGAGAGCAGAGGGAAGTGATGGCTGCAGATCAGCTTCCTGTAGTGGGGAGCAAACTCTGCTGAGTGTGCCGTGGGAAAAATGACTAACTTAGCAAACAGATATTTGCAGATGGAGACTTCTTAACATTTTTACAGGAAAATTAAGCAAGGTGGCAAAGTGCCTCTTGCTACAACAATTGAACCATCTTTGCTAGACTCCAGGTGCTCTGGCTTCACAGAGAAACCCCCAAACTGAAAAATGTACCTGCTAATATATTGGGCTCTAAATGTCGCCCTGGGTTAATTGAATAACAATCCCTGGGTAAGATTGAAGTGCAGGAGGGGTTGGCTACGGTTTTAAGAGCCGGTTTGCAGAAAAGGGATTTCCCGTTAAGAAATGGCATATACTGAGTGTTCTCTTCCTTGCTCTGCCAAGACCTGAAGCACATCTTGGAAGCCAGGCAGAATCTGTGGAGCCAATGGAGTTCTCAAGCTCGACTTCAGCTTCTTCCCAGCTAGAAGAAGCAAGGACACGCCGGCTGAGTTCCACAGGCAACGCGCCCGTATCTGTAGACGAGGATTTAGAGACGCTACTTTGGGAACTCTCAGACGGCATACTGGAAGCCGAGCTCGACTTGGACCCAGGGAAGGATGAGGATGACCTCCTCCTTGAGCTTTCCAAGATGATTGATGATTGAACTGCATAGTCCTATGGTATATTAAAAAAACAAAAAAAACAAAAAAAAAAAAAACAACTCTTCTTCTTGTTGGATACCCCGAGGTGATCCTTTTTCTAACTGAGGCTTTGCAATGAGACTTAAAGCACAGTTGGAACTGGTAGAAATTGGCAGGATCTGCACTCAGTTGTCCTAAGTTTCCCTGCTGGTCAGAGTTAAGGTCTTGTGCATGGTTCCGTAACTATAGGTGGCTACCTTTGATATCAAGAGGACAAAGCACTTGTTTCTTTTGGCACAGAAAGATGTCCATCGGCACGCTGTGGTGGCTGTGAATTGACGTAGTGATGGAGCGATGCTCTGAAGGCTTAAACGGAAAGCTTCTTCCTTCCGCCCCCCCTTGGCACAGCTCGATGTTGGGCACATTGTGAAGCCTGGGTGTTCTGATTTCTCGGACAGTTGATACCCAAATCCCGGAGTTACTATGTCAACTCTTGACTTTTATTTGTGTATGCCATTGTTTTGACTGTAATCTTTTCAGATGATGAAGCTGTAGGGGCGGGAGGGAGCAGAATAATTATTCTAGCGTTGTGGACCAAACATGCTGCCAGGAGTGGTGGTGGTGGGGTCAGCCCACCCGGCCTTACTTTCAATTATCAGGGATGATAAAATGGTGTGAAAAGCAGCAGCTCTGCGATACGGCTACGCTACCCCCACTCCCTTCTCTTGTGCTGTACCAAAGTTCCCCCAAGCTTTGGTTGGTGCTTTTTGCTGGTGACAGTAGGACTCCAGGGCGAGTAGTCGGGACTCTCCTGCAGTAACTGGGTCAATTAAGGGTTGGTTTAAGTGCCTCCTGGTTTTTAAAATTGCTCCCCTGAGCTGCTGGCTCTGCTGCCTGCTACAGCAAATGTTCGGGTGCCATCAGCGTCGCACTTGGGCGTGGGCACTGACTCTGCGGAGGAGAGCTGAGGCTCGGGTGTATTGTGTACCCTGCCGCCAGTGATCGTTTTCCCCTAGCAGATCTATTTTGAATTATTTCCCTAAATTTTAGAGGAACTTTAGGCTCTTTGTGCTATGATTTGTGAAGCTGTAGGGGCCCTCAGGCATTTGCTGCTGGCAGAGGAAAACCGCTTGTCGAATTTGTTGTAAATACTTTCTGTTTGGACAACAACGCCTGTGTGTGTGTGTGTGTGTGTGTGTGTGTACGTGCGTGCTTTGATGACCCCCCTGCGACGCCCCAGCTCCGCGAGGGAAGCTTTGAAGCGGCTCTGGGAAAACCTCTGCGGAAGAAACTGCTGCTGGCGACTTGCGGAAAACGGACTCCACAATCAGTGAGATTGTAAAGTAGGTATGTTTATTCAGCGCTGGGCAGCACGGGAGGTCGTGGGCATGAAGATTGATGACTCTTCCTCGTCACCGCTAGTTGACCTCTTGTCTTTGCACAGACTCAGTTGCTCCTTGGCTCTTGTCCACCTGCAGGACCAGTTTCTCCCAGTTTCTTAAGATAGGCTCGCTCTCTTATTAGGAGACTGACCTTGGTAAGGGGCCCAAGGCTTCTTGCTTTAGTTAATTGGCACAATGCACCATAGTTAGCAAAGACACTAAGTAGCATCCTAGTTTAATGCCGTCAGCGCTCTATCTCTACTTGATAAGATTCTCCTAACTCCCTCTCTCACTGGAGCCCACGCAGCCCTCCGTCCTGCCGAAGGACTTCACGGGGACTTCTGCCGGCTCCGGGTGCCCGCACACAGACAGAAATGTCTTTGAGAGAAAACAATCAGGAGGAGGAGAGCTCAGAGACTGCGGCCGGCTTCGGCCACCTTCCCCTCGCTTTCCCTCTCCGTGTTCAAACCGAGCACTGTTCTGCCGTCAACCTTCGCTGCCTCTGCCCGCGGCGCTGGGCTTTCGCGTGTGCCATTGCTCCTCTACATATTTTATCCTTCCTTTTGTAAGGAATGGTCCAGCAATTCGTGTCACTAAGGGATTTGAAGGGTTAACATCGAGGCCCGGGTCTAGGTGATAAGAGAACAAAGGGGTTTTTAGGGAAAAGTGCTGACTACTGCAGGGGATGTTGCTAGAGTTTCTGAAATCCGGCGCAGAGGCTCCCAAACGAGGAGGAAGGGGGGGATGAAGGACAATTGAAGGACAAAAGCCTGGGAGGAAGACAACCAGCATTCAGCCCGAGCAAGCCCCGAGAGACCACCAGAGACTGATACGCAGGCGCCCCTGGGAGGGGTTTCGGATTCCGGAAACCAATTCTAATAACCCTGCCTCTTCTCGAAGTAGTAATGAATATGTACTAGCCTGGGAGCATCAAAACCAGCCGCCTTACGTAACAGGTGTGCGTCCTGGGGGAGCAGAGACTCCCGGCGCACCCAGCGCTGCTTGCTTGCCTCTATTCGTTTAATAAATTGTAAACTTTGATTGTAATCCTATTTGGATTTATAACAGCCATTTATAACACTTTTTATATTTGTATTTTATTTAAGGCTGTCTTGCCCCCCTCCCCCCCCAGCCTCGCTGCTCGCCAATAAAGCTGGCGCAGGGGCTAAAGGATTTGAAGGGCCTGCTTGTATACCTAAGGGATTTGAGGGCCTGCTTGTACACCTTTGGGGACTGCCTCTTTTGGGGGGGGGGGGGGTGTTAGGAGCTGCTTGTATACTTTTTTAGGCATTCCTCTGAGAGGGGGTTGGGAGCTTCATGTATACTGTAGGGGCCTGCCTGTACACTTTTGGGGCCTGCCTTGGAGGGGTTGGGAACTGCTTGTACACCTTTGGGGCCTGCGTCTGCGTGGGGTGGGGCGGGGGGGGGGGGGTTGGAGCTGGTTTTAACCTTTCGGGCTTGCATCTGGAGGGGTTGGGTCCTGCCTTTGGGGGGGTGGTTGTGAGCTGCTTGTATACTGTAGGGGCCTGCTTGTACACCTTTGGGCCTGCGTCTGGGGGGGGTGGGAGCTGCTTGTACACTGTTAGGGCCTGCCTTGGGGGAGGGGTTGGGGCATATGCCTTGGGGGGGTGGGGGGAGCTGCTTCTACGCTGTAGGGGTCTGGGTCTTGGGGGGTTGGGGCTGTTTGTACACCTTTGGGGCGTGCCTCTGGGGAGGATGGGGAGTTGCTTGTAGACCTTTGGGGCCTGTGTCTGGGGGGGGTTGGGGCCTGTGCCGGGGGGGGTTGGGAGCTGCTTGTACACTCTAGGGCCCTCTGGCAGGCTTTGGGGCCTCCCTTTGAGGGGGGCAGTTGGGAGCTGGTTGTACACCTTTGGGGCCTGAGTCTGGGGTGTGGGGGCTGGGGCTGAGGCCTGGGGCATGCATCTGGGTGGTGGTGGTGGGGGGTCCAGTTCATGGGGGGGGTGGGTTGGGAGCTGCTTGTGGACAGTTGGGGTCTGCATCCGGGTGTGGCTGGGGCCTGCTTGTAGACTTCTGCAGCCTGTGTCTGGTGTTTGGGGGCTTTTCTGTAGTGTTTGGGGATTGCATTTTGGCTTTGGGATGTGTCTAGAGCTTCTGGGGCCTAGCTGTAGTGCTTGGGGCCTGCGTCTGGGGCTTTTCTGTAGCATTTTGGTAGCGTGTTTGTGATTTGGGGTCTGTATCCAGGGTTTTGCCTTTTTTGTAGTTTTCAGCTTTGTGTCTGTTTCTTTGTTGGTTGCCTGGGGTTTGGGGTTTGGATCATTAGTCAGTGTCATTAGCGTCGGGGGGTTGATATGAAGGGTTAGGGTTGTGGTTAGAGTTGTTAGGGTTAAAGAGAATAAGGATTTTAGGGTAAGGGGATCAAGGTTGTGGGAATAAAAATGTTTTTGCACAGAGTTACATCGTTTAGAGGGAGGGAAGGTGGTATTGATATATGCTTGCAGTGATAAGAAAGCTTAACAGACAACCTTGTAAAATGCAGACAACCAGAATCCTTAGAGCAATTGGGTGGAAATCACGGTGTAAGAAACATTACCACCTCAAAGAGGAAAACAGTCAAGAAAAAAATAAAATTGACTAGTAACAGGCCAGCAGCTGTGTATTTTCTGTGAAGCACTGGATAGATTGTGAACATGGATTACCCAGTCAATGGGGAAACTGGGGAGGGTCCTGGTCACCGAGAGGAAAAAAAAAAATATATAAACTGTGTTATGGAACTAGTAGGTGGCTTGTGGGACGCCTGCCATTGCAATAGTGAATAAAAATGCTACCTCACTGAGATACTTGCCTGAGCCTATGGTATTGGTTACAGAGTGTTTCTAATAAGGTGTTAGGGTGTTAAGGTTTCAGGGCTAAGGCACTAGGGTTGGGTTTCAGGGTTAGGGTTTCCAGGGTTTAGGGTTAGGATTTTAAGGTTGTTAGGGTTGGAGTTATAAGGGTTAGGGTTTGGGGGTTAGTGTGTTAAGGTTTTAAAGTTTTGGGGGGTTTTAGTGTTGATAGGGTCTCCAGGGTTAGAGCCGTTAGAGTCTTATTTTTTTGGGTTAGGGTTTAGAGGGTCTTAATTTTTAGGGTTAGGGGTTTTAGGCGTAGGTCTTCAGGGCTTTAGTGTGGTAAATTTTATCGGGTTAGGCCTGTAAGAGTTTTTAGGGTTAGGGTTTCTAGGTATTTTTGGGGTAGGAGTTAGGGTTAGATCCGTGGGCGTTGTAGGGTTAGGGGTCAGGGCTCTTAGGGGTTAGGCCTAATATTAGGGCAGAAGGCCAAAATAAGAGGGTAGGAGCGCCCCCAAACTTGAAGGGTTGAAGCCCCAAGTTAGGGGAAGGAACCTCCAAAATTGTGGGGCCCCCCAAAGTTGGGCAGAAGAACTTTTAATATTAGGGGGAAACCCAAAAAAGGTGGGTGGGGGACTCTAAAATTGGGGGGCACCCCAAAAATTGGTCGCGTCCCCCCAAATTAGGGGAGGAACCCCCATAACTGCGGGGAAGAACACCTAAATGGAAGTGTGAAATTCCAGAATTGAATGTGGACCCCCCCAGAACTGGGGAGGAATCCCCAAAATTGGTGGGGACCCCGAAAATTGGGGTTAAAGCCCCTGATCTCAGGGGGTGAAGCCCCAAATTAAGGGAAGGAACCTCAAAAATGTGGTGAGAAC